>NC_048427.1:20342644-20351334 GCF_013103735.1 Etheostoma cragini | reverse complement strand
TTCAGATACAGTATTAGGGGACCACTAAGTTCTATATAAAAGAGACTTCAGATACAGTATTAGGGACCACTAAGGTCTGTATAAAAGCATCCAAAGAGCACCATGTAATGGGAGCTTTTATTTAGAAAAATAGATTCAAATAATTTAAATCAAATGCTGATATAAACGTACATTATCTTACACTAACCTTTCCACTTTTTCCAAAAAATTCAGTTCAAATGTGGATGGAAATCTGGCAAAAACCTTTGGAGACCTCTGACAATAGACTCCCCCTAACCCCAACCCAATACAAGACTGTATGTAAGGCCACACTTTTATAACCCTCCATCCTTCAATGAAATAATGTTTTTTTATTTATTTCAGATTATTTTTCACACATTTTCTTTCAGATGGACGTGACGCCGATGGAAGGACTCCTAAAACTCATCCACTTCGGGGACGCCAGCTTTTGCATCGCTGTGATCGCCATCATCTTCAACCCTTTGTTCTGGAATGTGGTAAGAGATACTCCTAGATACTCCAGCTACTGACTAGTTATGTATTACTCTTTATAATATTAATAATAATACATTTTATTTATAATGCCCTTTACATGTCAAAAAGAAATCTCAAAGTGCTACAATTAATAGGGAGTTAAAAACAGTTTCCAGAGTAAAACTTAGTAAACTTTATCCAATGTAGCTAAAGGTTTGTCCGGTTAAGTTCACTGAGGTCTGGAGCAAAAAAGATTGTTAAAACCGAGCCGTCGGAATCATAACCGTCTTCATGACTGAGAATTTGTATTTTTCAAAAATGATATTCCTAAATTGATTTTTGGTGTGATACCAGCAGCTCATGGTGTCGTCACCATTTCATGCCCGACTTTGCTGAGACAGCAGTCTGTTTTATTGGCACGAACAACAGGAACACTGCTGCTGTTTGAGGCTGTGAGTAATCAGCAGGCACTTAGCCTAACAAGCTAATTAGATTCAATTAGATTCGATTTAACTTTATTGTAATTGTGCAGAGTGCAAGTACAAAGACGACAAAATGCGGTCTGCATCCAAGCAGAAGTGCAAGAAGAGCAGAAAAGTACAATGTGATACAAGTATAGACCGAACAGGAAATCTAGTGCAGTGTACACAGTATTGTACAGTTGGTTTACAGAATGTAGTTTCATGTAAATTAAACATAAACATGTACAGTGTATTAGCAGTTACATTATAAGAGAAGAATAAAAATGGGTAAATGATATGAACAATGCATGAACAACACAACAGATATGGGCAATGTAGCAGCAGTGACATTATAATAGTAGTGAGAATAATATAGATATAAGCAGTGTATTATCAAGAAATGTTAATTGAATGAAGTTACTCAAGCAATCGTTTCAGATCTAGAGCATGTATTAAAAAAAAAATACATTTTATACCTCCAGCCGATGCTCCAATACATATAATAACAGTTTGGAAGAAACCAGCTGGGAACTAGAGTTTTAGAAGCTATAGCTTTGAAATTTGCCGTTCACCGTCATTGGCTGGTTAGCCGTCTTTGTCAAATCAAAGAATCCTGTCCCTACCGTGTCTGGGCCGGATATAACCGCCCCTGTTGTCCAGCACAGATACTTATATTTCACAGATTTATCAGATATCTTATCTTTATCTTTCAGGGTCTCGATCAGGCAATCAAGAGTGATTATGGCTAATCTCTAAAAGACTAAACGTCGCCGAAAATTGCATTTTAATATGAGGCGATAAAAAAATGTGTGAGTGAGTGTTTGGGATGTGTTGATTGCAATGCACTGTAAGAGAGTCAGTTTAAACTTAACAAAGACAACCAAAATATATTTGGACTTCTTATGAAGTCAGATTTTCTAGTTCTTAAAGTTTGGATTTGTGTAATCACACATATTGAACAGGTGATTGCCAAAGGGTGCAACCAGAGGCTATGAAATGGTTGCCATTCGACTCAATCAGGCTGCCAAGGGCAACCGGGCAACTGGCTACAGTCGAGCCCTGGATCGTAGTGATGGGAGTTGCCCTACTGGATCTGCTGCCTGGACCAGCTGTAGACGGTCCAGGCAGGTGAAAAGGCAATCACGATGGGAGCCTGGTGTCCACATCCGATAACTTTGCTAAGCTGTAGGATCATTTTGCTAAAATTGGCGGGATTTCCTTGCTGCTTTTGGAAATGATGTTTCATTATACCATTAAGTCATCACACCTGCACCGCCAGGCAGCACACATTCTCCTCATGCAATAGCTCTCTCCTGACAAAGAAAAGCCATGACAGTGCTCTTGGCCTTGCCCATGATCCCAAATCTCGCTTTTTGGGCTTTTTGCTAGAAGCAGAGCATATGAGCAAAGCAGAGCGGTAAGAGTCTTCTGCTCCTTGTTCACGGAGCTGTACATTTTCTCAACCCCCCCCCCCCCCCCCCCCCCCCCCCCCCCCCCCCACAAGCTGCTGCGGGCTGCTCCGCTCAACATTGCTCTGCGCTTAGTCTCGCATTGCCAGACCCTCCCCCACAGCGTTGCGGAGGAGGGTCTGGCTAGTCCACACAGCATTCCAGGATGGGAGGAAAACCTGCTCTGGTTTATCGTCATTTCCCACCGCTCGCTCCAAAACGTGCGTTGTGTATGTTTGATAAAACGCACCCAACCTCCTTTCATTCCGGGATCTTTGCCAGGAAAATGTCGGCCTGATGGCAGCCAATGCTCGCATGAAGGGAGGGCGGGCGCCGGTCATCTGCATGTGCTTGGTGGGAGTCGAACATGGCGGGAGATAGGCACTCAATCCTTCAGTCCAGTTTATCTCCTGACTGAATGAAAAAGTGGCTGTAATGGGGGGTGTTCCGGCAAAGAGAATTAGGACTGATGGATCTTATTTCGAGAAGCAGGTGATAAAAGCTCTTTTTGTCTCATTTGTTTGAGCTACAGTGCAATAATCCTGCAAGGTGGAAGTAGTAAGGATTGTCACCTTTTTAGAGAGCGAAGAAAAAAACAAAGAAACAGACACATGTCATATCTATTTTCAATTTTTTAGCATTTGATTAGGGCACTAACTTGTACATTTGTCCAAGGAATATGTTATTTTATGAGGATGACATTTCGATGAATTCTCGTGATTCTCACCATTTTTCTTGCCCGTAAGGTCACACTGTCGCCTTGTTTCGTGGCACACTGTGTGCTGCATGTGCTGTGCCGGTGCCGTGCTCCTGATTGTGCTGAAGGTTTGGCGTGTCACCGCTTAAAAAGGCTGAAACGTTTCATCTTGAACTATAGGGGAGAGCCGACCTCCGCCGAGGCCAGGCCCTTTTTTCCAACTGTTGACACAATCCGCCCCGTGAAACATCAGAGAAATTCAGCCATTGATGTTTGAGCCATCAGTCAGACTCAGATGAGGAGTCTGATGGGCCCTGCTATCGGCAACTAGCGGACTCGCCATCTCCCCGTATGGATATCTTTGAAATATCTACAGATAGCACCACGACAAATACCATGCCTTTACCTCTCTACTCGCCAGTAGACTATTTAACCCTATGTTAATGCACTACCCACACTTAAAATCATGTTTTGTGATAGATCATATCATATTGCACCTTTACTGCTGTAGCAGAGCACTGTGCTTAACTGTCTGCTTTTTGTCTATGTTTTGGGGATTGGGAACTGTAAACACAACACCAGATTATTTTTCATTTGCTGCATTTTCTCACATACTGCGTGTGCCTTCATCACCATGCTGGATAAAGTGAAAGTCCCTTTCCTTACCTTCTTGCCCGCAACCTCAGCACTCAAGTTTTTGTAGTCCAGTGTTCGCGAAATCGGTCGCCGCCTTTGTCTCCTTCTTCCTCACTTGCGCTCTCGCAAAGATTTGATAAGAAACCAGCATTTCATTTTAGATCATATTAAGTGGCATACAAAAATAAAATGTCCATTTACACTTTCTGCCTTCCAAAGGGACTTCCCACCCCTGGCACTTGGGCTGGAGTGGGACAGTCCAATGTAGCACTCCTCCTCCAGCCTGAACACATTACCCAGGGTGTAATTAAGTAGTATTTCATGGTGTATTTGTAACAGTTGTCCTCAGCCATCTTCCCTGTGCTCATTTGTCTTTCACACTTCACTTCTGCACCGTTTTCCTCTCTTTCAGTGTGTCCTTCTGCTGTCACTACCAATGGTATTGTCATAGCGGGCTTAGGGAATCACATTGTTGCATTTTTCCTGTATGACCAAGTCTTCCTGCCCCCTCGTACCTCATATACACACATGATCTCCATGAATTTCTTTTCTATGTATCCAGCATCTTTTATCCAAAATTAGCATGTAAATATGCATGTTTAAATACGTAGGTCAACCAGCTACAAACAGCAGATTTTGACTCTTTTCCCATACCCAGTTGACACGTATGCCTCTAAGATTTTTTTTTGTTGCTGTGTCATATTTCAGTGTCACGAACGTGCTGGAAAACAGGGTTAGTAAACAGCAGCATGGAGTCTTTTTGATTACTATTACTCATTGAGCAATTTGGAATGATGTCCGGGCACTGCATGTGTGGACAAAGACTTATTTTTTCGCCAAGATAACACAAGTCAAAGGGTTATTAGTGTCTTTCCCTCTCTCTGAGCTTCGTGATTAGGCTGTTCCTCTGCCTTACCTCTGAAAGACTTATTTTTGTAGACTTTATAGGATTTATTAAAACAAAGTGAGTCTTTCTGCCTCAGCTGTTGTAGAAGATATGCACAGATGCAGACCAAAGGTGTGAGTCAATGGTGAGGTATTTACTTATGACCGCTGTAGTCTTGTATACATGTGCAATCTATTTTCTGTCTGGTTTCTGATTTCAGAGTAAACTAACAGTCACTGTGCGGTAAGGTAGATAATATAGCTAGATCATAATAATAAAGATAGTAAAGCTCAGCGGGTATCTCCCCATTGTCGGTTAGGATGATGTCTCAGTCGTGTCTCATTTTCTCCTCTCTTTAGACAGCTCCAGGTAGGCCCCTGTCCCAGACTCTCCATCTATCTTTAACTGTTCCAAAGCCAAATCTAACGAGATTAGATCGGCTCTGGGGCTGCATGAGATAGATGTCACAGTGACACTGAGGTACTGGGAGGAGAGTGGTCAGTCTGTTCTTTTCGTGTTTCATACACCTCCTTAGGCTGACATCCCAGCTGGATTTGCATGGACATGACGGTTAGCCTTTAGATAAAAGGACATGGGAACTAACTGTGTTACTAGAAGATTGGCATACACGCCTTATTCTGCTGACCTTCAAAATAAGGCTCCGGTGCAACATTAATGGCGTCAATAAATTGTTGGAAAAAATGTGTCAACGGAAAGGTTTTAAAGTGCTCATGTTATTCTTTTTTGGCTTTTCTCTCTCCTTCATAGTGTTATGTATCTCTTTTGTGCATGGTATAAGTTTACCAAGTGAAAAAGCCCAAAGTTCCCCCCCGCGAAGGGACTTACCATCTCCTACAGAAAACACTGCTCACAAACGGCTGCAAACAGCTCTGTTGTAGTTTAATTCAATTCATTCTATTTTTTTATAGTATCAATTCATAACAAGAGTTATCTCAAGACACTTTACAGATAGAGCAGGTCTAGACCACACTCCAGAATTTACAAGGACCCAACAGTTCTAGTAGTTTCCTCCAGAGCAAGCAACAGTGCGACAGTGGCAAGGAAAAACTTCCTTTTAGGCAGAAACCTGGGACAGACCCAGACCCAGACCTAGGCTCTTGGTGGGCTGTGTCTGACGGGCCGGTTGGGGTTAGAATGAAGAGTGGAAATAACAAAAATAGAAAGTAGTAGTCCAGCCTTTACTCCTGTGACCAACATGCATCACTTTGTAACACACGTTATAATGCTCGCCTAGCTGCTGGCGTGGCCCACCCTCATAACAGAGCTAATAGAGCTCAACAGTCCCGCCCACAGCGGGTTCCGGAATCAATACAATGCCATTTCTCCATTGACAATTGTAGTATAAGCCATAAAATTGTAACCGTTGATGGCAGGGTTGTGCGTATTTGAGCTGTTCCTAGGACTGTGCCATTCACTTCCAACGACTACTTCTGTCATTTTTATGGTGAACATGATAGATAAAGAACCCTGAACCTCAAAGAATCGACAATAGCCACTTACAGTATTGGATAAATGGTAAAAAAAGTTTGTATATTTGAATAAATGGTTGAAAAATGTATTGTAAAAATATCCACCTGTACAGTGTAAAGTAACATCCAGTTCAAAACCAATTCAAATACAGATCCCCAATTACAACGAAGACTAGAACCAAACGTTGACAATTACAAATACATAAAATCAAGAGCAACACCGCATGAAATCACAGGTGAGTCAGCAGATTAGGCGCTGCATGCAGTAGTCCTAATTTGACTCCTGATGAGATGGAACACCTTTTCCTTTCTCTTTGCTTCAGCCCGTCTAAACACAGCCAGCTCATTCAGCTGTTATTGCTCTGCCCGAGGCCGAATTACGACTCCCCGAGCCCCAGATAAGACCCCCGAGAGCTGGAGCAAAACATAGGAGCCCCACATCGCTGACGCTTTGCATGCAGCGCCTAATCTGATGACTCACTCGTGATTTCATGCGGTGTTGCTATTGATTTATGTAATTGCAAACGTTTGGTTCTGGTCTTCGCTGTAATTGGGGCTCAAAAGGACTGTATTTGAATTGGTTATGAACTGGATGTTACTTCATATTATACGGGTGGATATTATTGCAATAATTTATTTTTATAAAATTGAACAGCTATTATTATTATTATTATTATTACTATTAAACCATTTATCCAATCATTTCAACTTTTTTACCAATTGGCTATAGTCGATATTAGATATTTATTGAGCCCAAAAAAATGGGAAATGATGGTGTTACAGCAGCAAAATCAGTCACACAGCACAGAATATAAATATAAATGAAATGCTAGGATACAATATACATACATACAATATACATGATATTTCGAGGTTCAGGGCTCTTTATCTATCAGAAGTAGTCGTTAGCAGTGAAGAGCACAGACCTAGTAACAGCTAAGATACGCACAACCCTCAGGATCTAGAAAATAGAGAGGAGATGAGGAGTGGTAGATTAAATAAAAGCAAAACTCCTAACACAAAGGAAGTAGAAGAAGTGATAAAGGGGGAAAGTGCAACGTGATGTAAGTCTGACCCTGCAGCGTATCTCCGATTATTTACAGAGTAAATGGTGGAAAAAGAGATGTGCAGAGGACGCACATCAAGCAGCTTAATAAAGTGTAACAACTGAGGTGGGAAATAAACCGAGGGGACAATGGAGCAGTGAAAAGGACAAATGAAATCAAGCCTAAACTCAAGAAATGGAGATTTTATTTAAAGAGTAAAGGGGGGAAATAAAAGAGAAAGCCGTAAGAGTGAAAGGACGTGTGATGAATCATCCTCATACATACTCATACTGTACCATGTGTCATTACCTGACACAGGGACGCTGATGTCAATGAACTTTGTTTCTTTACTTTCTGTTGAAGAACTCTACTCTGGGGAACTATTTTTGGATTTCTTGTGTCAAAGTTCAGACAGTAATAAAGTAAATATCCATTGAGGTTATCATATCTTGGGACTTACAATCCTAACCATATTCACATCACATGTAGAATGAAGATAAAGTATCTGCAGGCTTTTTTTTGTAATTAAAACCCATCAGTTTAGCCACGGCAGTTTCTTGCACAATGAAATTCAACAATCAACTTTTTATTTTCATGGTCTGACGCATGAGTGTTGCGCACATGGGAGCATAAAGTCTTTGTCTTAGAACAAAATTAACAGAGCTATGTTAAGCATAATTATTAACAAGAGCTGAGGACTATGCATTATGCTGTCAGAGTTCAGATGCTGGTGTGTGTGTGTGGGGGAGGGCGGGGGGGTGTTTGGCCTACAAGTGACAAAACAAGTTGTGAATTGAATATTTGAATGAGTTATTTGTGGGTCTCGGTTCAGGATTCAGAAGTGAGTGCTGTTACTTTGAGGTCTTTAGACTTATGAACAGTCAGACCATTGAGTCGGGCTGAGTTCTCCAATTAAAATTGATCAAATGAAAAAAAAAATATGTATACACATTGCTTGTTTTTTCATATGTGTGTGTATGTGTATATTTATTCAGTCTCAGTACACTTAGTTTACTTTGCAAGTCATTTTGTAAATGTGTTTTGTCATCATTTTGAAGTTGTGATACTGGTCTTAAATTGTATTCATAATTGTCTTAAAAAGGTCTAAAAAGGTCTTGAATCTGGACTTGGTAAAACCTGCTGAAGGCGGGACCCTGCAGGCTGTCATCCAGCTATGACTATTCATTTGCTCTCGTCATAGTGTGTTCTCGTCAGAAACCCCTCAAAAACAGTACAATCCTGACAGCGGACGATGACTTAATGCAGCTTGACCTCATGTGACTGGAGATAACACCAAGAGAAAAGCAGCTGATCTTAGTTAGTATTCAGTTCTAACTTTTACTATGTATTTGGAGCAGACAGGTAAGAGACGTTCAGATAGATATGCATGAAGAACCAGAGATTCAGTTCATTTCAGGTTGTTATTCATTGGACTCAATTACACTGATTGCAAGGGGGATCTGACCTCAAATGTACCCATGTGTGTGTGTGTGTGTGTGTGTGTGTGTGTGTGTGTGTGTGTGTGTGTGTGTGTGTGTGTGTGTGTGTGTGT
>NC_048427.1:20328631-20342544 GCF_013103735.1 Etheostoma cragini | reverse complement strand
CGTGTGTGTGTGTGTGTGTGTGTGTGTGTGTGTGTGTGTGTGTGTTCACACACAGGGAAAAACCATTGGAAACCAAACTCAGGATTGGGTGTCACTTAGAAATCTTTTTCTTGTTAAACACATTCATACTTCAGAACTCAGAGTTGCTGTTTGATACGCTGCTGTTTCTGTATTTTATTTAATTGGCCCAAGGATTCAACAGTTCTCAAAGGTAAGATTTTAAAAGGCAGGTTTTTGGTCAAATCTTTAATTGTAGTGACAAGAAGAAAGAAACACAAAAACAGACGTCTATCCCTGGTTGATTGTTTGCTCACTGCCTGTAAATGTATAGATTAAAAAACAACAAAAAAACTCATAAACAAAACAAATTCTCAAATACTGGCTTCAAATGTTTACCTCAGCTGCAGAAAGAACCAGGCCAGCTTGATTTGATTTGAATTTTTAAAGGCCTTTATTCCTAATTTCTTCTATTTTATGAGTATATTTTATGAAGATGCGTTCCTACTTTGATTCCTGACTTGCTCCCATTTGAATTTGCAGTTAATTGCATATTCAAATATTTACTTTACATTCATGTTTACTGTATTTACAAGAATGCAAGAGCGAGATACCTCAAGTCATAGGTTGACTCATTTTTGGAACTATTTTAATTATAATGTATTCGTCACTTCTTTTCTTTTTTCTTTTGTCTTTACTTCTTTGAATGAGAGAAACTGTTTCACACACTGTGTATAAAAACAACATCAAATTATTATTATTATTATTATTAAATCGGCATATAATCCATTTTATGGAACATATATTGGTACCTCAAAACATTATCAAAGTGCGCAAATTTTAATCATACAAAAATGACATAAAATCCAATATTGCAATACATGCTCATTGATTTGCAACAAAGCTCACAATGACCTAATACACTAGATATTAGAGGGACAGCTACCACTGTCTGGCAAAACATAGCTACATATGATCTGACAGTTGATCCCATTATACTGCCTGTAAGTGACTAATCTGTGCATTCTATTATTAGATATCGATGTATAACTACATGCTGCATAAGTCTCTGTCGATCCTTTCAGGGTCAAGAATTTCATGCTCTAAAAATTGTGAGGATGCCAAACGTAACAAACGCTGTGCTGGCCACACATCGTTAAGTGGTGTGTATGTCCTGAGCTTAGTGCTAAGAAGTCTTTCAACATAAAAATAATAACAAAAGGAAAGCATTTTTTTATGTGATCCAGTTCATTTTTGACGTCCCCAGTACTATTGCCATACAGAGAGCATTTTGTCATTCCCATGCGTTCATTTTGGAGATTGAAATGATTTCAGCTGAGTTATCATTGGTGACATAATCAGGGTCAGATACAGTGGGTCATCCTTCTGCCTCCGCCTGGAGGTGGAATAGCAATCAGAACTATCTCCTTCAACATGAAAGGGATGCTTTAAGGGCAGAATTAAACGGTGGTTATTGGAGAGCAAGATGACATATAGTGTATTTTTTGGGTAAAATGAAATCAGCCTTCTGATACACTGCTTCATCCATTCATTCAAAGATAGTAAGGACATACAGTTGATGAGACACTCAGAGTAAGCTCTTGTAAGTGTGCTAGTTTGCAATGCAACTGATTGAGGAATTGAGTGTAACATTATTTATATTCATATTTTTTGAACATTTTGACAAGAAATGTTGCCGTACTTTACTCAGGACCACGTACAACCACTGCAAATACTATTGGACTTTGACCCCTAATTTTCTGATGAAGTGATGGGTAAATGTTGACCCTATTGAGTCATTAAGACATAAGGAGTCATCCATTGGGAATAGGGCTGAACGATTAATCACATTTGCAATAATATCGCAATATGTTAAAACATAATATCCTAATTGCAAAGGCTGCAATTTGGTCATTTGCACGCCTCAGAGACAGCATCAGCCTGGCATATCTATGCTGTGTATATATGTGCACTTTAGTTTGTGTAATTTGTTTCTGACTTTCATATTATTGTTTCCACCAGGCTTGGCCAGTGCTCATGATACTCCTGTCATTGAAGTAGTTAAATTAAAGATGTCATTCATATGAATCCATGCATCACCTAATTCCATCATCACATAACATACAGGCCTTGCCTCCTGGGAAGCAGGTGGAAAACGTCAGGTAATCACATGAGCGGGAAGACACAGGAAGTAAAAACAGACGGAACGAGACAGAAACCCAACTTTAAAATAAAGCAGAACGGAACATACAGCCACTCAGGGGAACACAGGATCAAAACATGACCAGGGAAAGCACAAGACAGGACTACAGAGCCAAAAAGGGGAAAGAAACCCCAAAACAAAACCCAAACCACAACACATTATATTTCCTCCAAACATATTCAAATATCAACATCATGGTTGTGTCCTTAGTATACACCTTCTGGGAACATGGATGTTTGTACAAAATTTCATACCAGTCGATCCAGTATTTGTTTTTCAGTCTGGACCAAAGGGATGCACTTACGGATAACAACTGACATATTTTTGATTTTGAAGAAGGCCTGAGGGTTGAATAAAAAAGAGAAATGCACACAGAGCCAGAGTGTGCAGCACTTTTCTCCTATTTTCTAATAAACAACATTGCCATCCCTGGAGCCACACTGCAATCATGGCTAAAAAATAAAGTGTCCTGTTCTACCCCCTTCTGATCCATATCTACATTTAGTTTGTCTGTTAAACATGTGCTCCCACAATCTGCTCCACTGCTTTTGGGACAAAAAGTCCAATAATCCCAAGATATTTCAATATTTAATTAGTGTTTTCTGAATTGAGGGGGATTTAATAAGGGCTTCGCCGATGCGCATGTGATCTGTCTATGTTCTTGTTCACTTTCTCCTCGATACACCAGGACAGCACACACCCTCGCGTTAATGCACTCGGCTGTGCGTGTGTCTGCATCCGTGCCTGTGTACGCGTCGTCCTCCATCGAACAGCTGCACTATACAGTGGGTCAACGACCAGCTGTTATTTAGGCTGATAGAATCACAGTCATGAGCTAGGACTGCACAATATATCATTATTGGCATCGCAATATCAACTGAGGCAATACACACGTTGCAAAATGGGTGCGAAATATCCCAAAAGACACTCAGAGATTGTTTGTGTTAGCTCTAAGTAGAGCCATATTATCGGCCGATATTAGGCATTTCTATCTATCTATCTATCTATCTATCTATCTATTTATCGGTATCAGCATTTATAATGGAAGATAATGTACAGTACAGGCCAAAAGTATGAACGCACTTTCTCATTCAATGCGTTTCCTTTATTTTTAGGACCATTTACATTGTAGATCATCTCTGAAGGCATCAAAACTATGAATGAACACATATGGAATTATGTACTTAATAACTGAAAAAATGTCTTATATTCTAGTTTCTTCAAAGTTTCTAATTGAAAGTATAAAACTGCAATTGTAGCTGTTATTGTTTTTTTAGTGCCATTTAATGTTCAATTCAATCTTCAATTTGTTCAATAAAAGAACGTTGTTTGAAGTTTAACAAGTAATGTGTTGTATTTAAGCGTAATACTGAAAGCAGCAGAAATGCAGAACTCAGCACACTGTAACTTCTGCTTATTTATCCCTATTAATATTGTTATTTTATCGCATATTTTCCTAGCTAGTCCAAGCTGGAAACCTTTACACTAGAAGGACTGAAAGTCCCCCTATCTCAAGGCACTGCAAAGTACCACACACATTGTATTCCAAAAGTAACATTTTGTTCAGCCACCAGAAAGTCTATTCTTGGTGTGTGGATAGGGATGTGTTAAAGATGAAGTGAGATGCTTTTAGCCATATTTCACAATTTTTTGCTGCTTAAATGTGCTGGGAAAATCAGATATCAGAAAAAACCCTTTCAATGAGATGTCTCACTTTTGTCCTGTTCTAAAGCCCATTCAAGAGCCTGTATCTTTGATTTAAGTGGGTAGATGGGGACCCAGGAGGAGCCTGTTACCTAAGCCTTGATTGAATTTGTCTTAGAGAGCTGGCGTCGCTCACTGTACTCTCCTCATCCCTGCCTTCTGTGATTTCCATGGCTTGATTGAGGATTTGAAAACAGCATCAGTAGCCTGTCTGCAGAACAAAACACACAGTATTTGAATTGCTTAGCGAGTGCCCAGCGTTTCATCATGTTGGATGATCCTTGGGATGGTGCAGTCTCATCGCTGCTTCAGACTAGAGCGTACAGGCACAAATGGCCTGCTAATGTGGATGGTGGACCCTGATTTGTTATGTTTTTCATGGGCTAATTAGATGTGTTTCTGGGATTTTAAATTAAGACACATGTATTTCTCTAAATAAACCCCTCAAGAAGAAATAAGTGCATAGTGTGCCTTTTTGGAGTGTATGCTAGCCCGTGCATTGTCAAACATTTTAGTTTAATTACAAAACAACCTTCTTAAGTTAAGTACAAATGCACACAGCAAATGAAATGTTCCCATATTTGTTTTTGTGCTTGCATTCATATTCCGATGAGTATTTAATTGCAAAACCATGAGTACATTGCATTTTGATGGGCAGTGATGCTGTAATCACACCCTCAGATCCCCAGTCATCCTCCTTAATGTTCACATGGAAGAGAAAATGTACCATCACACTCTGGCATTTCAAAGTTAACATTACATGGGTCTATGTGCCACATACAGTATTTGTTGGACACTAATATATAGCTATATTTTCTCTTCCCATCATATATGAGTAGTGAGCACACTGTATCTCTTCCCGACATCTTTATTTAATTTCCAGACAGTCTCTTACTTTCAGCTTAAGCTTTAAGCAGCATTGTTACCTGATGCACCTCCTCGCTTTTGACGTTGCTGAATTTTTAACATTCTTAACATAGCGTGGGATTACACACATAAGCTTGCCTATAAAAAGTCTGCCATATAAGAAATATTGTGCTAGAGTGGCCAGTAGTAAATTAATCACCAGCTGTTTTCAGTCAGTCTGTAACCTCTTCAGTCTACAGCTGTCAGTTTAAAAAACAAACACCTTCTCTATGAATAAATAAGAGACGATGATGGCATATATATGCGCCGTTATATTAGGTGTGACTTTTGTATTGCTACATCAAAAAGCATTATGTCATCGTATCATCTCTGCATTCACTAAACTGTTACCTGCAAGGCTAATTCATTCCAGCTCCATTGTTGTTGACGTTCTGTTTCTCTCTGACTCGCTGTGTCCCAGTGTCCCACAGAGCAGACTGTAATGTAATCAACATTTGGACGTAACCTTGGTGTGAGTCACAGAACAGCTGAAATTGTTGGGCTTTAATAACACAGCAGTCTTCTTCACTTGGCATTGAGACGGAGAGGAAAGAGGGATGAAAGAGACACTAAGGAAGTAGATGCTGGAAGCTGTAATGTGCCCGCAACCCGCATTCTATCTAATTTCCAGCAGGGGGCCAGCAGGGGGCGACTCCACTGGTTCCATTTCTATGGAAGTCAATGGGGAAATTGCCGTACTTCTCACTTGATTTACAACCTATTCACAATGACTTCATGGCCTTAATTGCTACTGTCAAGCCTTCTTCAGTTCAGCATGATGTTCATTTAGTAAATTATGGCCCAGTTTGTTTTAAAATTCACGATGTTGTAGCTACCACTACCAAGCGTTAGCTGGTAACTTAAGGGAGGCTTCACACTCAAAAGTTCAAAACAGCAGGCCGCAAATCAATGGGGGATGTCACTGCTGCTACCACTTTTTCCGCAGGGTCTAAAAACAAAAAAAAATAAAAAAATTCCAAATTTAAAATAGGCGTAAATACTTTTAAAGGGGTCTTAATTTTCTTATGTCCATGTAAAACTACCTCAAATGCTCCAGCAGCGCTTCAGAATGTTGTATTTTTTATTTCCAGGTGTAGTTCTTTCTTTCGCAATTCCAAAAATAATTTGCTGTATTACGACTACAAATGAGACCAACATGCAAGTAGGGCTGGCTACCAAATTCAATTCTTTTCTTTAAAGGCCTTGCCATTCAAAACTGAATTTCAATACCTAAGAGTCTTCTACCATGATCTCATATTAATTGTGTAACGTTACACATTGTATACACTCGCAGGAAAAACTCATGTAGTTGGAGCTGAAACATAAATACAAAGATTTGTGTTGTAATATGTAAAATATGTAAGTTTGAAATTTTTATATGTTTTGTAAAATTGGTACCAAATAAAGTATTGTTTAAGAAGCAGTATCAACGTCACTGTTTTGGTATTGGTACTGGTATGGAATACTTTGGACGATACCCAGCGCTACATGCAACTTACTGTGTATTGCAGCCAATCAGCTTTAGCGTTATTGGAGCGAGTCTCTTCCGTATTGTACCACGAACATGAAACTGATTTCATGGGAAAGTGAAGGTTTAGCGATATTGCTTGAAAAAAGCTGAATTTAGGGCATGGTTAAAGACAGTTGGGTGTGTGATTTCCCCACTGCTTCTTATGCAAGAACGTCGTGTGAACGCTGGGTGGATGGGTGCTGGAGTCTCATGCAAAAAGTGAGAACCAGGTTACTGCGGTGAGGGGTGTCCAGCCAACAACAGCCATCAGCCAGTTGTGTTGCAGTCGATGTTTCTGGCCTTCGACATCTACGTCTGACATTGTTTTTGTGGTTGTTGTTACATAGCTAATAGCTAATTACTGTTAGCTGGAGAGGTGCCAGATCACCTCCTGGGTACTGCCAAGGTGCTCTCGAGCAAGGCACCAAACCCCCAACTGCTTGGGGCGCCTTTCCATGGGCAGCCCCCTCACTCTGACATCTCTTGGGGGGGGGGCAGTAGCTCAGTCTGTAGGGACCTGGGTTAGGAACCAGTGAATGAGTTAATGGTTAAGAAAGCCTTCCTTTTAAACACAAAATACAGCTTTTTATTCATTAAAAAAAATGTTTCTCTATCCTTCCTCTCCTGAACATAGAAACAGTGTTGCCATGGTAACATGCGTGTCTATTTTTCTGTTTTACAGTCCATCAGTGCACTTCCTCAGCCCACGGTCCTCCAGTCATTTTGAATCCGCACACGGTCAACCCTTTCAGTCAGAAATGCCCCAGGCGTGTGAGTTCACCATATCAACAGGCCACGTGCTCTGTGTGTTGCATAAACAACAGTGGTTAATTGTGAGCACTTAGGTAAGCTGTCAGTACCTGTAATACATGCATGGGACAACTTGGAGAGCAGAAACCAGTAAACAAACATCAATTAGGAGCTCCATCAAGAGAAAGCAGCTGCTTTGTACCAGCTGTTTTTGCAATAAGAACAATGTAATTCCCTCTGAACAGACACAAACGGCAGTATTTTTTCTCTGTCACCTGAATGCCACATATTGCCACAAGTTCAATATTCACTGAGGTTTATCCTCAATCATTTTTCAAAAAAAGCTGCCTTCGGGTGCGGTCGGAAATGTTGGTTTCTCCCGCCACCTCCACCAAGCTTTGAATATTCGCTGCTGCAAAGCACCGAATTTATAAGCTCAAAAAATGGTGTTCGGTACAGCCCTAAACACCGTCATCTCATGACCTCTTGATGCTTTCTGTCCTTTGTCAGGTGTCGAGGTGGGAGCATCGGACACGGACCCTCTCCAGGCTCTTTGGGGGCCCCTACCTGGCCTGTTACTTCCTGGGCTTCATCATCATTCTGCTCAACGTGTACCGAAGCCACAGGTGAACCACACACCTGTCTCCTTTTCCCCAGCTATGTTTTCTATCCCTCATTCCTGTCAAAATTAGCTCAGTGTTGACCAATTTCCATTTTCATTAAAAGCATTTTTCATTAGTTTAACACATTATTACATGATTAACCACAGCTCGTTTTCCTCATTGTAAATTACTTTAGGTTGAGTAAAACTTAAGTAAGACTTAGACTCTCAGTTGCAAATTCTTGTATTCCCAACTTGTATATGTGAAAATATTTGTTATATTTTATCCTATTATTATTTCATGTATATTGTATGTATATATATTGTATCCGAGTATTTCATTTATATTTATATTCTGTGCTGTGTGACCTATTTTCCTGCTGTACCACAATAAATGGGATCAATTTCTATCTATCTATCTATCTATCTATCTATCTATCTATCTAGTCGGGCTGCACAGTTAATTGTGATTTTATCGCAATATGGACTAGTGCTATCTCCTCCATCATACTAGCAATGCACCAAGGTACAAACGAGCCTGGCTTTTAAGGAAATGGTAGAGGACACTCTGATTGGTTTACTGCATGTTATGCCCAAAACACACCTTTGATTGAATTTAGAATGAATTAAGACCCTAAGTAAAACCCTTTGGAACCATGTACCCTTTCACCCTGTTTCTCTCTCAGTTGACTTACATCTTCTACTTCTTCCTATTCCTTCTTCCACCTCTGTGTTCTCTTTTAGTCATCCTTTTTAGTTTCTTCCTCCCATTCTAAACTGTGCCTACACTTCTGTATGTGCCAGTGTCACCCCCCCACCGGCCATCATCCTGCGCCCAGTGGAAGTACACTCCCACTGGGGAGTGAAACGGTGACAGGGCACCCTCAGCAAAACAACACATTAACACAATGCCAGTGTCGGAAGATCATTTTTTTTTTTCCTCTCTCAAAGGATGTCTGCGATGTCTGTTGCCGGGCAACAACACTTCAAGCTGTGCTGCTTCAGAGCAGTACATTGTCCTACCGGTTTTCTTTTCTGCTTCTAAAGAGAATTTTTATCAACACTAAAACTAAAAAACAAAGTAGTAGCAGAGACGGTTTTCTGCAGAACCGAGACGCCTCAACTCAGTCATTTCCTGTATCTGTGTCACATGGTTTCCATCGCTGCCACGCCGAGACTAGAAGGGAGCGTGAACACCGATCATGACAGATTTCTGTACACCCGTAGTCTTCAAAGTAAATATTTTAACATTATGACACTGAAATGGGATTTTTCAGACGATCAAATTAGGAGGGAATGTACTTTGTTTGAGACCTGGTTAGGGTACATGTGTGATGACTGTGTCATGTCACTCTTATGTAGAAACTGTCAAGTAAAGTGTTACCCAATGGTCCAGAGATTCAGCAGACCTAACAGACCGAGGGAGAAGATTCCATAGGGTTGGATCGATCAAATTTGGTAAAAGGAAAGGTGTTACATCATAAAGACAGCAGTGCACGCACACAGCACACCTTTTTCTTTACTTAAATCACACAATTATGTGATTGCAGAGGGATTGCGATTGCAGTTGTGATGAGATTAATCATTCAGCCCCATATTGCAGCTCCTCATCCAACAGCTCACTGTGGGTGTTACATCAGTTTAGTCTTCCTACCATTCCCACTTCACTAGCTAAGTTTCCATCCGCTTGTCAATCAAATTATCTGAAGATTGGTAAAAAAACTCCTGGGAATAAAGCTGGCGAAAGTGTGTTTCCACCATTAAAAACCTGTGGTGATGACGTCACATGACACTGTTTTGCGATCATTTTAAGGTGTTTCCATTCATTTTTGCACTGAATCACACAACGTTCAAGCAAACTTTTGCCAACAAAGTTTTTCTAGACAAAATGGATTGACCCCAATAAATGATCAATATTGGACAAGTTGCAATAGTTCTAATTTGTCAGCTGATAGCGACTTATCAAGCTTTAATAAGAAAACAACAATGATATCAGCACATATCTATGACGATGCAGATGCTACTTGGCTTTTATTGTCCCTCCAGCACCGCTGCAATACTCTTTTTTTGGAGACTCGTCTCTTTGTCTGAGCGTCTTCCATTGACTCCGCAGGACGTCCCACAGTCATAAAATGACCTAAAACTAAATCGCAATTCATTATTAATTCAGCAAATAATGTTTCCATCAGCGTTTATCGCATAAACCAAATATCGATCAAGGTAAAATCTGATGAGACCGAACGTAATTCCTGTGAAATGATATTCATGAAATTCCATCAAATTTGACTGTTTCCATAAGGCATGTTTCATTCAATATCACTAAATTTGGATAAAAACGTGTGGATGGAAACACAGCTCGTGTTACGTGACCCACAGTTGGCTCTCTTCTTGGACATGAAACTTCCTCAGTTCAAGTCACCCGTACAAAAGATGAACACCTCAGTTTTGACTGACATGCGGTTCGTTGACAGAAAGTCCAAAGTAAGTCTCTAAAGTCTCACGAGACACGCGCATAGCTTTGACCCCCCTAACACAGCTCACCTACAGCGATCCCGGTGGGAAAACCCATTACTGTTTCCAATCCCAGCTAAGAGTCTGCCTGACTGATTGACCCCCAGACCACAGCAATTACCCTACAGCTGCTTTTGTTGCGTAATTGAATTACTTATCCATTGACGGATTCAGTGGCATGCTGATTAGCTGATTGCCAGACACTTCTTTTCATAGCTCCGCTGCACATTTATAGGCTGCTTTACAGACATGTAGAGGTTTTTAAAGTTTGTATTTTTCTCGCGCTTAGCACACAACAGTGATGCTCTCCACTGATTATGTCCAGACCCTGAGAGCTTCAACAACAAGTCCATTTTTGAATTAACTGTGTGTATTTCATTGGCACTCTCTCTATTTACAATTACATTTAGAAGTTCTAGATGGAGACATGTTAGGCTTTTAGGCTCTCGGTTTATGCTCAGGAAATATTGAACTCTAACAAACAAAGAAAGAATATACCGTTACACTTCACTTGAAGGTACCTACACAAGAGTGACATGGCACTGTCATGAACGTGTCATAAACCTAAACAAGTCATAAGCGTTTATGACATAACGCTTCTGTTTTGTCATGTCAGGTTAGGGTTAGGGTTAGGAAATGACAGTGTCATGTGTTTATGACAGTGTCATGTGTTCATTTAGAGTGACATGACATATTCATCCTCTATGTATGTAGATACCTTTAAGTAAAGTGTTACCGAATATACCGTAACACACATTTAGAAAACTGATCAATGTTTGGAAACTGTTGGCACTACAAGCATGCCAACAGCCCAAACTGCCAACTTCATGTGCAGTTGAAGTGGAGACGGAAGGACAAGACATCGGGGGGAGGATGGAGCAGCATGTGACATGACACATTCATTGATGTTTGTCCTGTTTGTAACATTTCTGTCCTACAAGACTCCCAAGTCTAAGCAGGATTTAATGGGAGAAAATGTCAAATATAGCGACAGGTTCGAACAACTGCATAGCCAATATTTAATATGGAATGGGAATGGGAAGCTTTGTGTGTGAAATTGTCACATCAACCCCAGATTCGAAGACTGAAGTGGGGTTGTGTAAAATCCCCAGTCTCTGCCAGTCACTCAGTCTCTCTCTGAGTTTACCGCTGTACTGTAAAGTGGCTTATTATTAAAAGGGACTTTGTCTGACTCCCACACACAACCTTCACTCCCTGACCCTTTACTTCCTCCTCATTTCTTCTTTCTCTCTAGTCACACTTTCCATTTCATGTTCTGAAAGGTAGACACACGGCAGATGCATGGCTTTGACAGGAGTGGCTCTTTAATATCTTTCAATTTTATACCATCATGCATGCAAAAACAGACAGCGAAGTTACATAACACGCAAGAAATATGCTACACTATACCATAAAACCACACAGAAGTAAAATAACTTAAGACAGAGAAAAACAATTTGATTGTTTCTAGTAGAAGGTTTTCTTTTATTTCTAGAAGCTACAGAGCGTGTAACGACCCCCACACCCACAACCTCCCCACCCTCATCTCCGTTTCCCAGAGCCCCTTTTCACATCTCGTTTCTAATCGAAATCCCAGCAGTAGGCCCTGCCGGGCCACCGTGGAGCCCAGCACTTACCCTTTGTGACTGACGTGGCGGAAAAACAAGCTGAATCACATTTCACTTTGTGCTCCAGTTGACAAAGGAACAACACCGTAAGAGACACAGCAGAGACCCAATAACCCAGTTTTCTCTTATTAACCCCAAACCTAGTTTTGTTCTGGAAACTATTTTTGTCTGCAGGAAATATGCCGCAGTCAGACAGCACAGACTACGTGTACACACACACACACACACACACACACACACCAACGCACCGACACACAGCATCAGCCCCAGCACCTGTGTTCTTCTATTATAATTAATTATAACACTTTCAAGACTGTAAACACTAATCTTATGAATTCTGTGGTATAATTACGTTTTGCTATCAGATCTAAAGTGTCTCAATTAGTCCAAACGGGGCATTCGTGTTGGAGCCAAAATGTGGGATTTTAAAAATGCCACCATTCAGCTTTTTGTTACATTGCAGCTATCTTTGGGTTCAGAGATTTTGCCAATTTACACAAGTGAGGCTACAGTATAATCTTCAGCTCTAAAGTGCATTTTGAAGAAGCTATTCTATTCATGTATCCTATCATATTTCCATAATGGCACTTCAACAGTAGCAACACAACAGCGCGACTGTGACACCTTTTCGTGATGTTTGTGTTACCTAACATCAGTATTAAATGAATCTGATGAAATCATGAATCGTCTATTGGAATTCAGTGCCCAACATTTCTCTTAATTTCTTTCTTTATCCCCTTCTCATCTCTCTCGCTCATTTCCTACCACTTAAATCTACAGTCAAGGTCTTCTGAATGCTGCACTCCATGCTCTTCGCACTACTAATCAAAACTGGGAAATGCAGAGTAACACACTGGTTGCATGAACGTGGTTGAGATTTGTGTGTTTTTTCTGCAGTATGACGGTGGCGATGAAGGCCCAGGCCAGGTGGGAGGTGATGGACAGGACAGATGTCTTCTACGTGGGTGCAGGTCTCATGGTGCTGGGCACCGTGCTGGTGGTTGGCAGCTTCCTGGCTCTGGGATTCACTGGTACCTTCCTAGGTGGGTGTCAAAATAAATCTATATTTAAATCATTTCCGTAAGGGGATCAATACAGTACCCTGATTGTGATTCTGAAAAAGTCTTAAATATTAAAGGGGAAGTCCACTGATTCAACATGTCAAGGTATTTTTTTAGTCACAAGAAGTTAAGGGTGGAACGTTTCATGTATTTGTATTGAACCGCAACGGGGCGGCCGTTTCGGGTTCGGTACATGAATTTACACGGAGTATAAAAAAAAAAAAAAAGAATAAAACTTGCGTGGAAATTAATTAATGTAATGCGGAACTACTGTTAGATACACGTTTCTTAGGAACACCTAATCTGTAGCCCCGCCTTAGCTCTGAAGCCATGTAGCAGCTGGAAACCACCTGTTCAGACAGGCACTTAGGTAGCATGGGATTTAAACTAGTAGCCAACTGATACCGATTATTTATATGAAACAGAAAACCAATATTTGGATCCGATATGCATTTACAGTAAAAATGAAAATCTTGGGTCGGACTCTAGCTCACCTAGGAAGAGTCCTGCAGTGCCCGTACAGCTTGCAGAGAGGCTGGAGAAATGTATGCAACTGCAGTCTACCTGCACCATGTTTCTTTCTACACACACACACACACACAGACTAGAGGATATTGCCTGTGGGTGGGTGTTGTTATTTGATGTGTCTTATTCACTTTATGTTAAGCTCCTTAAGTCACCGTGACCTGATGATTCAAACTGATGGCCCAGGGTTAGAAAGGAAGATCCAAACCCAATCCAATATCAGATGTTTTTCAAGGCTCTGTTTACAACCTACTGACCACAGACCCACTTCTCTAAACTACCACTAACACTACCGACAGTCTTTAACAAATCCAGGTTGCTCTTTTTTTTTTTTTAAACAACACAATGAAACTACAGTGATGCAGGAACACACACGAAAAGTGTTGTGCTTCGCTTTTAAATCTGAATGGGTTGCTTTAGAGGTCAAAAATAAGTTTAGAAAATGTTTCTGAAGGCCGGTTAACTGGTTTTCTATTCAAAACCAAACACATTTGTTTTGAAAAAAAAAAAAACTTTT
>NC_048427.1:20318631-20326131 GCF_013103735.1 Etheostoma cragini | reverse complement strand
CAAAACCCGGCAGGCGCAGTTTCTAGACCAGCGCTCCAGGGAGACACCCACCAGTAAAACCTATTAGCCCCCCATTTTTCCTCACCTCTCTATAGTCATATTTGAGTCAAATTAAGCCCCATTTTTTTCTCTTGCTTTGAATTTTATTCACTTTCAGTCTGTATATTCTGCACTGCAAGCTTTGCGGGATCAAACCAAAGTCTCATCTTCTATCAGTGTCACCTCCATGTGTCTCTCCCCCTCTTTTGTTGAGTTGAGATACAGTAGCAGCTTCTGCCTCAGCCTGAACTGCTGTCTTCAGTGTGATGTTTAACCCCTCACATGCTATCGTTAGGATTTTATCAATACTCCTACTCTTATTGATGCTTCTTAACCATTTGGGGTTTTTATTGATTGGTTATTTTTCATTACATTGCTTCTTTAAAAAAATAAAAAGGAATAAATTCAGAATAGAATAAAATTGCAATAAAAGTTGTGATGTCCTTTGTGCGGTGACCAAACGTCCTCTTTTTATGTATTGTCCGGGGCATTCGGGGGGGGGGGGGGGGGGGGGGGGGGGGGGGGGGGGGGTTTACAGCTAAAGTCAGACAGGGAGCACATACAGGGAGCAGATCAGACATGGAGCACATTCAGAGAGCAGATCAAACAGGGAGCACATACAGGGAGCAGATCAGATAGGAATCACATACAGGGAGCAGATCCGACAGGGAGCACATTCAGAGAGCAGATCAGACAGGGAGCACATACAGGGAGCAGATCAGACAGGGAGCACATACAGGGAGCAGATCAGACATTGAGCACAGACAGGAAGCAGATCTGACAGGAATCACATACAGGGATCAGATCAGACAGGGAGCACATACAGGGAGCAGATCAGACAAGGAGCACATACAGGGAGCAGATCAGATAGGAATCACATACAGGGAGCAGATCAGACAAGGAGCACATACGGGGAGCAGATCAGATAGGAATCACATACAGGGAGCAGATCCGACAGGGAGCACATTCAGAGAGCAGATCAGACAGGGAGCACATACAGGGATCAGATCAGACAGGGAGCAGATCAGACAGGGAGCACATACAGGGAGCAGATCAGACAGGGAGCACATACTGGGAGCAGATCAGAAAAGAGCCGTTATTGCTATTATTTTGTACAGGTTGTTACATATTTTATTTCATTACATTATTTATTTTTGTACCATTGAGCATGTTTAACCTCTGAGAAGCCTTTCAGAATTTGTGTTTTGTGGCCAGGCCGAGTGTCCTCTCTTTTTTGGAAATCAAAATATGGTCACACTAGTCTTTTGTATGTTTGTTTACAATTAAGTTGCGGAAGAAAGAGAAATTTGCAAAAAAAGGAAATAATTTGGATAAAACCGTGTGGATGAAAACATAGCTTGTGACATGAATTCCACACAAGAATAGTGTACAAGTGGAACAGTAACCAAATGAAAGATGATTTAACTACTGAGTTCAAATACAGATCATTGAATGTCCATAAATTGAATCAAAACTGGGGTTTGGTGCAATGAAAATCTTAAGAATTCTAACTTCAAGTGGTGTAGCAAATGCATAAGCAAGCAATTTAGCTGTTTCAACTCACCTCCTTGCAAACCATTAGCTGAAAATTGACAGCCTGGTGAATGCTGCCCTTCAGCTACATCATGGACCTTTATCATGTGCTGTGCTTGTGGGAATGAGCGGTACTTTTGAGCGAGACACAACAACAACAATGCTCTTACTTTAAAAAGTACTCTCTCTGCTCTGGGTGAAATCACATCGCTCCTCTGCCTACCTTAGTGAGTACCGACTCTAGAGTCATAGGGGGAGAAACAAATTGACCTCTTTTAGGTCCATCTAAACATAATCTTTTGTGGACATTTGCTACACTGTGATACATATATCATTATAGACAAACACTTGTTTATGACTTTAGACATATCACTTAAGACTACATACAACAATGGCAGTGACTAGCTGCTGAGGGCTGCAAAAATTGTGAAGTTGTATCTTTAGAGGTGTACCCAGATTTGTAAATGTAAAATAATCTGTAGATGTGTCAGATTTGTGAGTAAACGTCTCATTTGGATTTGTTCTGCTACTTGCCTTCCCTGAGCATTGTCTGTGTATGTTTATGAGAATTTGTGTAAGAATGCGTGTGGATGCGTGTGTGTGTGCAGGAACATGTAAGCCCTGAATCAGCGGGCAAACACTCTTCCTAAGGTTGAGCACTATATAACCACAAGAAACGTCAATACAAACATGAGCATCTGGCCTACTTACAGTATTCCTGCAAGCCACATAATGATGGTCTCACCTTCAGTGTGTGTGTATGCCATACACTCAAATGCGTTCAGTTTACAACGGTGCTACATGTTCATAATTTCCTTAGGCCAATTGTTATGTAGCAATTTCTGTGGAGGTGTAAATTTGCATACTTTCATAGATTCATTCTTAATCAAGTAGGGCACTTTTCTGCACGTTGGGCATTACTGATACCCTGTCTTATGTAAAAGTGAGTGATTGAGAAAATGAATACAGATTTTCTGTCCAAGTACTTCATTTTCATGTTGCCAGCATATGAGCATGTGCAGCCTGATTCATACAGACAGAGCATATGGAAACACATCCATATTCATGTGTAAAGATGCAGATTCAGGCAACAGCATGCAGACTGAAACTCACAAGCCTGTGCGAATTAGACAGATGCAGAAAATGGAAAATAATATAATGCTTAAATCCCCATTCAATTATTCAGATGCTCAGTAACTTACACCAAACCAACAGCTCTGCTCTCTGAGGATCATATGATCATGTAACAAATCATGTAACATGGGGTGTGTGGGTGGGGGGTCAACTTACATAAAAAAGAAATAATTCTACCTCAGGCTGTGCCTGTCTGATACATGGGAATTATTTACCCGTTTGGCACAAACAAGTTGACAGCTTGAGAGCTGACAGTCTGACCAGTTTTGGCTATTATTTGTAATTAGGACAAGTTGAAATATGGGTCAGTGGTAAATAGAGCCTAACACAGAAGGCCCACTGACTCAGCGATATGTCAGAGGGCCTATCTGAAGCCAGTGTTGTGTGTCACACTTATATCGAAAGGCGTGACACGACTGTAATCACAGTTGTTACTGAACTGAGACACAAGTCTGGAGTCAAACAATTTTGTTCACCCCCTCCTGCCATCATAATTCAGTACACTATGTTAAAATGTGCATAAAACTTAAATATACATGTATCTAAAGAAGTAGATGTGTTGGAGGGAACATCCCTAAAGTGATGAATAAGACTGCATATACACAAATTGCCTGCCTCGCAGAACACAAAACACAAAAGCTTTGCAATTGGGCATTGTGAAGGTCTTTACATGCTGTCGACTCAATTTGAGAAAGATCTGTTAAGTCCTTTAGGAGGAGTGTCAAAGATTTACTTTAAAGGGCTTTAAGTGGCGTGTTGTCACATGACCTAGGACATCATTGTTCAAGATATCTGTTTGCAATCTGGAATCACATTAGTTGTTCCAGCACAGTACACAATAGTTTTGTTAAAGGGAAATTTATCATCTAAGTGTCTGTTAGGGGGGGAAATGTAAAAGCTGGCCAACTATGAAATCCCTAATAATGTTTCAAGGATCGCAAATACAAATGGTAGATGTCAGATTTGGTGTCAGAAACAATAATCAAGGACTTCTTTCTCGAGCTAAAGGGAAGAAATTCTGACAAAAAGTACTGACGTCTGCTTTTTTCTGAACAGAAAGCTCCCAGTGTGCGCTCGTGGTGCAGTCCCATTTTCTGTAGCTCCCGTGATCTTCAAAAAGGTCGAGGCAGTTCAAATAATTGGAGAAGTAATTTTTGGAAACCACAGGTTGTGTCAAACCTTTCATCACTTCCTACGTCTTGACCTGGTTTACGGTTATCCAGGGAGAAAAGCAAAATATTGCCTGTATTCCATTTGTGAACATTAAGTATTTTTATGATATCACCACAAAATACCTAAACGGCATTATAAGTCGATTTCCAAAGACTCCTAAAATGACAAATACACTGCAGTAAAGCGGCGGTTTAATGGTGTGACTGTAATCATTTGACAGTTCTATTTTACATAACAGAGATTTTAACATATACTAAACATGAGACAGAACTAACAAAAATACTAAAGTTTAGTAAAACATCAGCGATTGGCTCAAAATCAGTTATGTAAAACTATTAAAAGGAGGACGTAACATGACGTCATGGACTGTATTTTGTCCTGCACTAAGGTCCGTAAAACCCAAATCCTTTCAAAATGACAGTTGACTTTTTTTTCACATGGGACATGAACCCCTTTATCTTGATTTGTTTGACCCATCCAACACCCAAAACTGCGTCCTCACATTTGGCGCTCTTTTACTTTTTACTGCAGCCACCAAAGGTTTCCACCGAAAAAAAAAAACATGATTGTCTTTAATTTAATGCTTACATAATCGACCCATATGGCCGTCTTCTGAATGAGGACAGCTTGCATTATATTTATGTTACAGTACAGGATACATCTAAATGACTTTGGCAGCTTCAGCAGTTCTTATACAGCTTGTAGGGTATTGCGTTCGGGGCTGGTGCTGAAGCAGGTCTTGCCCGCTGGATCACCTGCCTGACCTCACTGAGCTTGGGTAGTGATGCATCTAACAGGGCTGATGGTTCTGAGGGTCTACCCTGGTGAGGCTAGGGGGTTCTTCCTTCCTGAGTCACTGTGCTGAGTGCGGATGTGCTCCTGCGGTTCTTCTTTGGAGATATTCAGGTTTCCACGTGTCTTCTCCTCCAGGAGCCCACATGCATGCCCAAATGGATTCCTGAAGGAACCTTTTCCTTCCTTTTCCTCGTCTTCTGATGCGTTACATGTTTCTGAATCTAATTCTATTTGTTCTTGTATTTTCCTTTATATATTTTCACTCTATATATTAGACTGATTGAATATATTTTTAACTGACTTTTAACTGTTAAAATAACTAACCTTAAAAAGTCCCAGAAAAGCATAACTTTAACTGGACTTTTTGTTATCTGGGTCCTGGTGCCTCCATTACTGCCTGCTTGAGTAAGTCATGGTGGACAGTTTAATAAGTCACGTTTAGCCAGCCTGATGGTCAGGATTATGCTTCTTTCTTTTTCTTAATCACAGGTTGACAATGGTCAGCTTCAATATGTGGTTTGGTAACAAATTATATAATTAATGTGTAATGTTTAAGGTTCCATATGTGGCAGTCCAGACCACACATGGTATTTAGAACGTGCAGTGCTCTATGTGTCTACAGTGATGTGATGTAATAGCCTTTTATGAGTCACACTTCTGATCCACATGAAATGGCTTTTAGGCTTGCAATCACAGTTTTTTTTGTTTTTTTTTGCTAATTATGCCCGATGCATTACCACCATTATGTGTTCCACTGGATGGATGGGATTTGCCGTGTAACTATATTTCTTGATAGGTGAAATCTGTGTCACTGTGCCATTATGTCATCAGGAGTAGGTCATTGTAGGTGTGTGTTTGTTTGTTCCACCTGGATGAACCACAGGGTAAAACAGTTTTTGAACACAGTAAAACACCCTTTTTTTTTCATTTCCTTTTAGTGTTTTTCACTTAAACAAACCCAGTTTCACTTCTTCTCCGGCATTCAGGGAGCTACTTGTTTGCTTTACTCCAGCTCTTGGAGACAAATCCATTTCACATTGCGTTTTTTGTTTTATCGGTAAAGTTTGACAGTGAAAATATAATTTGGTAAACACAAAGAGAAGGATTTTTAATTCCATCTCAAGTTCTGCCGTCTTTGTTCCGTCCCTCTCTCTCTGTACTACTCCACCTCTCTTGCTCCCCATCATTACACACTTCACATATGTTTAAGACATATTAACAGGCCTCAAAAGGTACTCCACTGTGTACTCCATAGCACATATACGTGTTCTACATACAATACGTGAGATAACCCATCTGTCACGTCCTTCCTTCTCTCCGTCTCTGTCTCCAGCGGTGCTAGTCCGGCTGGTCTCGTCCTGACTGCCATAGTAGCTTTGTCTTACAAAGTGGCGATACGATTTGAGGGGTAAGTCTTTTTTATTTTTTTTATAAGCCCTGTATACATTGTCAGTAAAGTAGCATTTAGTCAAAGGGGCGCTATTGTGCTTTTCCTCAACCCTTGTGTTGTCTTCCCGTCAAAAATGATCAGCGTTTTAAATTTTTCTTACGTTTTTGTTCCTTTTTTTTTACACTTTTTTGACATTTTCCACACAAAATCTAACACTAACTTATTAACCTTAATTGCACAGTTGTTTTTGGAATTTATGGTCAATGATTTATAAGGATTTATAGGAAATTATACCTAATGTTTGAGTTAGAAAAGCAGAAATTAGGAATTATTTAGATTAAAATGAAAGCAATGGATGTTGATGGATAATCACAGACTGGAAAATGTCAACTTTTACTCAATACTATTTCAAAAGCATGTCCATTTTTTTTTTCAAATGCTATAAAATTGAATAAAACGCCCCAAAATTAATGAAAGTAGAGATGTGTACTTGCCAAAGAGCGTTGTGTGGAATAATCATGTTATTTGGGGAATTAGAAAGAACATTGATATAGGAAAACTGGTCAATTTGATCCGAGGACAACATGAGAGTTGAGAAAATTTTGTTTTTTGGTCAAAGCACCAATAGTCAACCCTACAAAATTGCCGCAACATCATTGATGTATTTGGTCAGAAATATTGTTTTTTTGATTTTCTCCATATCATACGACTAGCAAGCAAAAAAGATAGGAAATAAAAACGATACTACGGGCTTCACAGTACTGTCATGATAAAATATAACAAGGACTAGCCTAAATCCTGCAATCTCCTGCACACTAGTCTGCTGTCAATTAGAGCGCTAAGGAAATGTCAGCCCCCTGACAACAGCCTAACAACGGCTCCAATCCCTGGCTAGTTCAAGAGCTCCTGTCAATTTGTTTCTCACCAATTAAGGATGTTATTTCACAAACTGTGTGTATTCGTGTGCAACAGAGTGCCGCAACATGTGGACACACAAGGCATCTTTCCATCATGCACACAATATACATATAGGCTTCTCAAACATGCGGCCCCTGGCACAGAGTGGGACGCCGTTCCAATTCTCAGATTTATTGTCCCATTACATAAGAATAATATTAATAATACATTTAATTTAACAGCGTCTTTCTAAGCACTCAAGGTCGCTTTACAGACAATAAAAGACAGATACAGAGTACAGAAAAGTAGAAACAGTTAGGAAAAAAATGACAGGAACAGTGTTTTTACAAATAAGCAAGCTGGAACAGGTGGGTTTGAGTCTGGTTTTGAACAGGGGGAGAGAGTCTATACTGCGAAGGTCGGGTGGGAGTGAGTTCCAGAGCTGGGGAGCAGAGCGGCTGAAGGCTCTGGTCCCCATGGTGACAAGTCGAGCTGGTGGGACAGTGAGGTGGATAGAGGAGGAGGATCTGAGGGAGCGG
>NC_048427.1:20314099-20318605 GCF_013103735.1 Etheostoma cragini | reverse complement strand
ATGTGAAGGAGTTCAGATAGATACGGAGGAGCAAGGCTATGGATGGCTTTGAAAGTATGCAGAAGGGTTTTAAATTGTATTCTGAATTGAACTGGAAGCCAGTGGAGCTGCTGAAGGACGGGGGTTCTGCTGAGTTCATAATCAATTGAAGTCCAAGTTTCATATGTCTGTTCTGCTGTATTTTCAGACCATTCACGGAGCAGATCTATCAGGAGAGGAGTCAGCGCCGCAAGCAGGAATAAACACCTCCTGGTCCCGGTTTGGCCGAGGATTCCCGTCCTATCACAGAGACAGACAAACGGATCTAAGACCGACTAACCAACAGGGTTGGACGCCACATGGGGCCATTTTTCGGATGTAATTTTGGACCACATGGTTATGATAATAGTTTGATATTCATTTTCTTTCTTGTTGAGAATCAACAACATTGAGTAGATTGATATCACTGGACATGAGAGTTAGTGCTACGATGCGAGGATAAAAAACATCTGTGCATCTTGTTGCGTTAACATATTTTATTTCTATACATCTTTTTTTTTTCTCATTTTGTGACTATTTGACACATGTAATATGCCATAGTTAAATGAAACAGCTTCATTTACTACCATTATCTTTTTATGGTTGTTAGACTCAATTAGCATTAGGGATGTAAATGAAAAACATATGTATTAGTTTTGCATTTACATCGACATCTACTCACATTTACAAAAAAGTTAAACATTCAATGTTTAAAATTTTTCAAAAATTTAGCGTCGCTTTGGCAAAATTAAGACTTGAACTTGATATTTCAACAGAGAATTGAGAGAATCAATTTTTTTTCCCCACCCCTATTAAGAGTGGTATCAATCTTCTCATTAAACTCTTGGCAAGAAAGAAAAGATAAAATAAGTCCTTTAAAACTGAACTAGGTTAGATTTCTATTGTGTGTTCAATAAAAACACACCCACCACCACCACCAACTAAATCATGAAGAAGATCTACAACGGAGAACTAGGAGCCTATCTGAAGATCACCTGGATGAAGTGATGATGACATACTGTGACTAGCTACATAAACAGGAACTTTAATGAGCTGCAGCCGTTAGCTGTGGTTAGCAGAAGGCTAAATTACTAGCTTGTGCGCCGCGTTGACGTTTCACTGGTGAGTCGTTCGGATGGCAGCACTAGGCGGTGCCACTGGTCCGGCCTTCTGGTCCTTGTAGCGGGCTAATGCTGCCTTCCAAGCAAGGAGACGCCCGAGGCGGAGTGAGAGGAAACCAAACACAGCCCTCATTCGAGCTAGGCTAAAGGCTAACCCGCGCAAACCAGCTCACCCAAATGTTTTCACTTTGTGTACTATATACTGTAGATTGTTTACCATAAAGTCTGTTTTTTCTGACTTAATTTGTTAAGCCTTCAAATTTTGCTGCAGCCCTGAGCCTTTGGATAACGGGTAAGAACATGTGCATCTGCATTAGGAGAACATCTAATAGGCTCTTTCTCTCTAAAGCGACTTGTGATTGGCCAAATTGGCCAACGATAGCAAGATATCCTAAAACCTAAATACAGAGCCAAGGAGGTTTAAATGTAGTTTTCTCTCAAAACAACTTGAATTACAATAATGCTGAAGATTATCTTGGAACTTCTGCCCAGTGACGCCAAAATCAAACTACGTACCATGGCTTTAATGACCTCTGTCCTGTTAATACCACTCCTCGTGTTATTTGTGTTCCTCTCCAGATGTGTTACTTTCCAACACCGTGCTGCTCTTGCCATATGAAGATATTAGTATGGACTGAACAGAAAAAGCGAGCATAGTTCCCAAGATGTTTTTTTCACCAATTTATAACTACGACATGAGTTCGCAACTCATTTTCTTAGTAACTGTCATAAAAATTCATCTTCATCATTTTTTTTTTGCGTCCGTCAAAGCAGAAAAAATGAATTAAAAAGAGTTGAGGGCCAGCAGTCGTGTTCAGAGAAAAATGTAATTCCATTTTTCACACAAAACCAGCACGAATCTAAATTACCCTTCAAGACGGCCCATGTTGTAGCCATTATTCAGTGTTATACATCATATACCAATGAAAGATTTATACTGTATCTATGCAAACCTTTCCAAACTGAACAATACACATCGCCTGGTGATGTACTTGACAGGATACTGTATGTAATAAAGTAAGTCCGCGTCTCTCTTTGTGTCTCACAGCTTTTAATTCATGCACTCATGCATACCTCTTACATACAGATGTGGGAGCATGCATGATTTTTTTTCTTCATTGAATTAATCAGGAATATTAGGACAGTGCTATTTCTCATTTCATTTCATTCTTTATTTATACAATAGTACATACATACAATATTAGAAGGTTACTGTTCGCACAATACATTAACGTGAGCTATTTAAAGTAGCTGACACGTGGTTAACAGCATTTGCTCTTACCAGTGTATCACCATGTTTACTTTGTCAGTAGCAAATGTGGAAATGTGCTTCCATTGATCCAGACTATGATTATTCTAACCACTTACCGAGTAGCCTGGATTCTCATACAGTAGTGCTCAGAATTTAACAAACTCATGCTTAAGTTGACTAAAAAGAGGACTACAAAAAAATCTTGTTTTGGAAATTTATCTGAATTACCTAATTAAATAATGAAGTAAAATCCAGCCTTTAAGGACACCAATTTTCTTTGTGAAATAATAATGAATTGTAAATAAATAAATGTTCTGTTGTGTTATGTAGGTCATAATCCAAAGAAAGTGGGTCTGCTAATTTACTAATAATTTCAGATCTATTGTACCGTCTCACACAGCAGCTACAACAGCTGTAGGCCACAAATGTCTGCTTGCCCTCCCATTCACTTCAATTGATGCATGTGCAACAGACAAATCCAAGTGTGTGTTGCAGTGTTTTCTCCATAGTGGCCCTGGCTGAGTTTCATTCGACTTTGACTTTGCAGAAAATAGCCTCACCGAGACCATAGACTTAAAAAAAAAAGATGGACGACGTGTCTACACTACCTCCCGCTGCAAAAGTGAAGCCGAGAAACGGAGCCAGATCCAGTTTGTCAGTCGCAGTTGTGATTGGGCGGTGGAGCCGCGGGATCGAAGTTCTGATCGAATGTATTTGTCTGTGAACGATATGGTTGAACAGGGCGATATGTGAGTGTTCCTTCAGGAATAAGAGCTTAAGAAAGTGAGAGAGAAATTCAGTGGACCATACCCAGGCAATTTCTGTTGATACAGTTTTTATGGCAGACAGAGGCATAAAGAGGTCACAGCAAAACAATATCAGCACAAACATCATGAAGGCTTTCCCACCAGGGTGCAGGATAACAACATAGAAATGAAAACATTAAGTTAAAATAAATATCACCTTTTACAGACACTAGTCGCAAAGTGTTCATCTAATAGGCCACAGTCAAAGAAACAAATAAGACAAAATATGAACAGACATATCGCACAAGTTAAAAAGTTACCTAAACAGATGGAATACTGGGAACAACAATCATTTGACATCTTTGACATTGTTCCGGTATAAAGCAATACAGCTGCAGCGTCAGTCAGCGAAACAAGCTACAATGTAAGTTAATTTGGCAATTGTGCATATTCAATTTCATATTTACAAAAGTGCTTGTTTTGCCATTGACAGGCTCAGATTATTATTGTGTCTGACAACATTATGGAAAGGATTTCTAAGGAGGTCGACCTTTTGAAGTGTAAGATCCTTTTTCCAAACATTAAAACATCTGTGAAATAGCATTCGCTAAACCCACCAGACTCCATGTAAATAAACAGTAATTTTAGCATTGTAAAATACACTTCATTCAAAGTTGTCAGAAACAACAAGTAACTATGAAAAGCCATTTTGGGTCGTCTTTCCACTTTTCCAACAATCACAACTCTAATTATGGTTGAAATAAACACATAGTTTACTGATTTACACGTGAAAATATTTCAGCTCTATATAGTAAAATGATTGTTTTTTTTTCATGGAGTCTGGTGGGTTTAACAATCTCAGAGCAGTTTCTAGTAAAACAAAAAGGTCTTGAAGATATTTAACAATACGCCTGTAGAGTTATGCAAAGATGTTGACCAAACAATGTAGACAGTGCCACTACAGTGCCGTTACAGTCATGCTACAATGATGGTGCAGAGACTCATGCCATGCCATGCCATGCCATGCCATGGCTGGTTAAAAATCACACCAAGATTAGGCAGACTAGATAGAGAAGATGAGGAAGTATAGTAAGTATGTAGCATGAAAATAACTACTAAACTATCACATTTGCTTGGTAATAATATAAGCATTTTAAAGACAATGTGTGTATGTGACTTTGAAAGTCTGCTTTTTCTTTCCACTATACACCATCAGACTTGGCCTTCTCTGCACCAGTTGTGTAAAATGAAGCTTGAGTGAGCAAGAATGGCAGTAATTCCTTTTAGTGGTCTCTGTGGGTACACGATCCGTCCTGCCTACACGATCCGTTCTGCGCATGCGCACGATGTTCACGCATGCGCATAAATA
>NC_048427.1:20301476-20313999 GCF_013103735.1 Etheostoma cragini | reverse complement strand
CATTAACATGCACTCGTTTGAAATCAGCCAAAGTCCGCATTTTCACGCGGGGGGAAATTTATTTTGCTGCAAAAAATCACAGATTTCCATGTAAAATAATGCGGGGCTTGCATGATTTTTGTCGCTTAAAGTCACAAATATCTTAACAGTAAGTTGAAAAATGTTGTGTTTACTCTACACTAGGCAGCCATTCCCCTGTTGCCATGGTAATGTTATGAAGTGACGCAATTGTACAACAAGACAAACACATTCCTTTTTTCAGTAGACCGCAGTTGTTCCAAGTGCCCGCAATTTCATCGCATAAATATCCCAGATATTCTATTGAATTTTTAAAGAAAATGTGCCGCATAATCAAGGATTTTTGCAACAAATCTTGCGCATGTGCAGGACGGATCGTGCAGTGTCGTGAAGCCTGGTAAAACACAATTATCATCTGCGCATGCGTGAACATCTTGCGCATGCGCAGAACGGATCGTGCAGGCAGGACGGATCGTGTACCGACAGTCTCTAAGACTTGTCTTGTCTGCAGGAAGTAGTTTTTTTGCGTCAGAGACGAGAGCGACACAGAGAGCCTGAAACACTAGTGTTTAAACCGAGAGATTTCAGAGACAAATGGCTGAAAAGTGGTATCAGACCGCTAAGTCTGAGCATTTGAACTCGCGTCACTACCCTCTGTGCTCAGAACCTGCAGCAATGGCCAACTTTAAATCATTGAGTATAAAAAACGTGAATGCTGCGTTCAATAACATAGGGAGAGAAAAATAAAAGAGATGAGTCTGAATGGTTTCCAGTTGACGTAAAAAGGTTATGTTTGGTAACATAGGAAAGGTTTTCTATAATTGGACAACAAAAGCAAAAATCAGCTCAAGAAAAGAACATCACCAAGACAACACGGGGTCAGCAGTAAGACCAATCAGGGGCCACGCCACTCAGTGGAAGTAGTGGACATCCTTTCAGCCTAATGGACTCATTCTAGATATACTATGTCCTTTAATTACAATATGTGTACACCTGCAGATAGTCCCCCCTCAGTTTAGGCGGGTATCTTAGCTAATCGTCATAGAAATAATAATTTATACTGATTAATGCCAAAAGCATATTAAAATTATTTATTATTATGTATTAATTATTTATTTCCCACAGGCCTGAAATACACACACATGCCCATGACCTATACATGAGCTCCACCCCCATAGCCATACGTCATACGGCGTATTGTGAAAATGTAGCTCAGCTTTATGAAGACTTCTGTGCTTTACGTTTTCTCTCTCTCTCTCTCTTTCTCTTTCTCTCCTTCTCTTTCTCTTTTCTCCCAACCTAATCAGCTGACTCCGAGCATTCACTCTTTTAGTTGTAGAAACCAGATTTAGTTACTCTCTGCAAGCTGTCACACTGTAGCGTTTGAGTTTTAAAGCCTCTGAACCTCACGTAGATGATGTAGGTCCCTCAGGTTGAAGGTGGGCTGCAGCTTTGACTTGAAGAAGAAGGATACAAGTGTAACTTGTCCTGTCCTAAGAGGTGCAACAACTCTAAAAGGAGACCGTTACGCCACAACATATGGAGGAGGTCAAATCCACAATATTAACTGAAAACACCCATACTATAACATATTTAGACATGCTACACTATGACTATTTTTGACATAATATACTATTACATTTTTAGACATGATATACTATGACTATTTTTGACATAATATACTATTACATTTTTGGACATGCTACACTAGGACTATTTTTTACATAATATACTATTACATTTTTTGACATGCTATACTATGACTATTTTTGACACAATGTATTATTACATTTTTAGACATGCTATACTATGACTATTTTTGACATAATATACTATTACATTTTTGGACATGCTATACTATGACTATTATTGAAATAATATACTATTACTTTTTAGACACGTTATACTATGACTATTTTTTATCACTTTTTCGACATACTAGACTAGAACATTTTATCACTTTTTTCAACATCCAATACTATGACTATTTTTGACATACTATATCACGACATGTTTCAACATGTATGACTATCTTATAGTTTTTTCATCATACTTTACTATGACTTTTTTTTGGGACCATTTTTGACATGACATACTATTACATTTTTGGACATGCTATACTATGACTATTTTTATCACTTTTTCAACATACTATACTATGACCTTTTATAACTTTTCTTGACATACTATGCCTTTTTTACATGTTTTACTATGTCTATTTTTCACATACTACTCTATGACTTTTTAGCAGTTTTTTGAAATTGTAAACAGGACTTGATTCAGAGTTCAGTCTGTTTGGAGTTATCTGGGAAGTCTAAGGTTGTGAGTTTGAGTCCCATCAGCAGCCTTTAGTCAAATGTCTGAAGGAAAGTCACAATATACTATGAGTTTTCTTGACATATTTTACTGAGACTTTCTAATCACTTTTTCAACATACTATAGTACTATACTATAGTATTCAACTTCAACATGCAGTACTATGACCATATTTGCTATACTATAGTATGATTTTCTGTATATTTTTTCAACATACTATACTATTACTGTTTTATCATTTGTTTACTTACTATACTATGACTTTTTTAGACATACTGTAAAATGACTATTTTTGACATAATATTCTATTACTTTTTGAGACTAACCATACTATGACTATTTTTTACATACTATATTATTACATTTTTGGACATGCTATACCATGACTATTTTTGACATACTATTCTATTAAATATTTGGACATGCGATACTATGATTATTTTTGACATACTATACTATTAAATATTTGGACATGCAATACTATGACTATTTTTGACATAATATACTATAACATTTTAAAACATGCTATACTATGACTATTTTTGACATAGTATACTATTACAGTTTTTGACATGTATGACTATTTCATAGTTTTTTCATCATACTATACTATGACTTTTTTAAACTATTTTTGACATACTATTCTATTAAATTTTTAGACATGCTATACTATGACTATTTTTGACATAATATACTATTACATTTTTGGACATGCCATACTATGACTATTTTTGACATAATATACAATTACTTTTTTAGACATGCTATACTATGACTATTTTTGACATAATATACTATTACTTTTTTAGACATGCTATACTATGACTATTTTTGACATAATATGCTATTACTTTTTTAGACTTACCATACCATGACTATTTTTAACATACTACACTGTGTCATTTTTGGACATGTTATTCTATGACTATTTTTGACAAACTATTCTATTACATTTTTGGACATGCAATACTATGACTATTTTTGACATTCTATATCATGACCTTTTTCAACATGTATGATTATTTTATAGTTTTTTCATCATGCTTTACTATGACTTTTTTGGATTACATTTTTAGACATGCTTTACTATGACTATTTTTGACATAATATAATATTACATTTTTGTATCTTTTTTTAACCTAACATACTACACTATGACTATTTTGACATAATATACAAAAAATCAGAATGCCGGTCCACAGTAGTGGTGAGTACTGGCCTATTCCTGGCTCTGTTTATGTTCATTGAACTCTGTATCCAGTTATTCACACGCTTGCAAAAGGATAAAAAGTGCAAAATAATACACTAAACACACAGGCTCTACAAGATATGTAGGATGTATGGGCAGTTGTGTATCCACTACACGTGAGCATATGAATGAATGTCCTTTAACACTGGTGGCTTAGAGTGGGGAACCTTCAGAGCATTGTTTTCTTTTATTTTTTTAAAGATATTTTATTGTTAAGATGTTTATTACATATCCTCAGTGACTGCTGCAGCTTCATGTCACCAGGCAGAAGGGCAGTTACCAAAGGGACCAAAAGGGGGCATTCTGATTTGACATAGTATACTATTACATTTTTGGACATGCTATACTATGACTATTTTTGACATAATATACTATAACATTTTTAAACATGCTATACTATGACTATTTGTGACATTATATACTATAACACTTTTAAACATGCTATACTATGACTATTTTTGACATTCTATACTATTACATTTTTGGACATGCTATTCTATGACTATTTTTGACATAGTATTCTATTACATTTGTCTACATGCAATACTATGACTATTTTTGAAATACTATATCATGACATTTTTCAACATGTATGACTATTTCATAGTTTTTTCATCATACTTTACTATGACTTTTTTTGACATAATATACTATAACATTTTTAAACATGCTATACTATGACTATTTTTGACATAGTATACTTTTACATTTTTTGACATGCAATACTATGACTATTTTTGACATAATATACTATTACATTTTTAAACATGCTATACTATAACTATTTTTGACATAATTTACTATTACTTTTTTAGACCTACTATACTATGACTATTTTTGACATAATACACTATTACTTTTTAGACTTACCATACTATGACTATTTTTGACATACTATACTGTTAAATTTTTGGACATACTATACTATGACTATTTTTTACATACTATTCTATTACATTTTTGGACATGCTATACTATGACTATTTTTGACATTCTATATCATTACCTTTTTCAACATGTATGATTATTTTATAGTTTTTTCATCATACTTTACTATGACTTTTTTTGGACTATTTTTGACATACTATACTATTACATTTTTGGACATGCCATACTATGACTATTTTTGAAATAATATACTATTACATTTTTAGACATGCTATACTATGACTACTTTTGACATAATATACTATTACATTTTTAGACATGCTTTAATATGACTATTTTTGACATAATATACTATTACATTTTTGTACATGCTATACTATGACTATTTTTGACATAATATATTATTACATTTTTTTAGACATGCTATACTATGACTACTTTTGACATAATATACTATTACATTTTTAGACATGCTTTACTATGACTGTTTTTGACATAATATAATATTACATTTTTGTATCTTTTTTTAACCTAACATACTATACTATGACTGTTTTATCATTTTTTTACTTACTGTAATAGGACTTTTTTCATCATGCTATACCTTGACTATTTTTAAGAATTGTTTCAACATACTATACTATGACTTTTAACGACAAACAGTAGTATGACTTCCTTATCACTTTTGTCAACATGCTATACTATGACTATTTTTGACATAATACACTATTACATTTTTAGACATAGTATACTATGACTGTTTTATCATTTTTTTATTTACTACACTATGACTTTTTTCATCATGCTATACTTTGACTTTTTTTAAGAATGGTTTCTACATAATATACTATGACTTTTTACAACATACAATAGTATGACTTCATTATCACTTTTTAAACATACTATACTATGACTTTTTAATCACTCATTCACACTACTATACTATGACTTTTTATAACTTTTCTTGACATACTATGACTTTTTTGACATGCTTCGCTATGTCTTTTTTTTTGACATACTACACTATTTATTGTTAAAATCCATTACTAGATTCATAGTTCAGTCTGTTAGAGGTCAGGTTAGTGAGACAGAGGTTTGGAGTTGGATTCCTGTCAGGAGTTATTTTTGTTTTTAGTCAAATGTGTAAAGGAAAGTCATAATATCCTAGGACTTTCCTGGACATAATATACTATTTATATCACTAGGACATATTTCAACATGCTGTACTATGACTATATTTGCTATACTATATTATGATTTTTTGTATCAATTTTTCAACATACTACACTATGACTTTTTATCAATTTTTTACTTACTGTTCTAGGACTTTTTTGTCATACTATACTTTGACTTTTTTAAAGAATTGTTTCAACATACTACACTATGACTTTTACGACTTCATTATCACTTTTGTCGACATACTATGACTATGACTGTTTTTGACATAACATACTATTACATTTTTATACTGTGACTATTTTTTATCACGTTTTCGACATACCTTACAGTTCTCTTAAAGGCAGTCCACTAGACAGAGAGACCCCCCCCCCCGCCCCACAAACACACACACACACACACACACACACACACACACACACACACACATACACACGATCATCATGCCTTTCTTTCTCATCTGGATCCAATTGTACCCTGAGTGCCCCCTTTTGGTCCCTTTGGTAACTGCCCTTCTGCCTGGTGCCATGAAGCTGCAGCAGTCACTGAGGATATGTAATAAACATCTTAACAATAAAATATCTTTAAAAAAAAGAAAAGAAAACAATGCTATGAAGGTTCCCCACTCTAAGCCACCAGTGTTAAAGGACATTCATTCATATGCTCATATGTACTGTATACACAACTGCCCATACATCCTACATATCTTGTAGAAAATGTGTGCTTAGTGTATCATTTTTACACTTTTTACCCTTTTGCAAGCGTGTGAATAACTGGATACAGAGTTCAATGAACATAAACAGAGCCAGGAATAGGCCAGTGCTCACCACTACTTAGTAAGTAACATTCTGATTTTTTTTTTTTTTATGACATTCGGCTCCCCCATTTAACCTTTATGTTTAGTCATGCAACTGCTGAGTTAGGGTGCTAGCACTTCTTTTTTGGGGTCCAATCTCGACACTGAACATAACCACAAGGCCACTTTATTAATTAGAATCAGTGAGGACAAGAGTAGACCTGTCTAGGGTTAGGGTTAGGGTCTGGATCATGTTGGTCACATCCGCTGCAGACCTTTTATGTTTTGAGAAAATGTCGAAGGGTCACTGATTTTCGGTACAGTGTGCCAAACCACATTAAAGGGAGTCAATTATTTACCAGTACACTTCAGTGGAAGTCTTTGTTTTTGTCCCATCGCCCTAGACATGTACTGTGTGTACAATGTGCTGTCTTGGAGGGTCAGCTGCACACTGTTTGGTCCCACACCCGTCTTGTCTTCATTGGAAATGGGAGGCTGACGCACCAGTTGGTGATTGGTCCGCTTTTTCCCAGCGCTCACTGGAGCCCAGAGTTCCTACTTACTGAGCTGTGACGTGGGCTGGAGGAGGCGTCCGCCGCGCGCTTAAATACTCGGGCTCCAGTCCGGAGACGGACAGAAGCACACAGCAGAGCGAACAGTAGCATCCCCAGCGACTAAAGACTGCTCCGCCGCCTTTTACGCACACCTGTTTCCAGGGGAAAGCAGTCCACGCACTCAGGTGTGATCATGATTAAGAAAATGTCTCCGTCCGAAAGCGAGTTCGATATCCCAGCCAAGAACTGCTACCGGATGGTGATATTGGGATCCACCAAAGTTGGGAAAACAGCCATCGTGTCCCGTTTCCTGAACGGGAGGTTCGAAGAGCAGTACACGCCGACAATCGAGGACTTTCACAGGAAACTGTACAGCATCAAGGGAGACGTTTACCAGCTGGACATACTGGACACATCAGGGAACCACCCGTTCCCCGCCATGAGGAGGCTATCGATACTGACAGGTATGTGTGACTTTTAGAACAGTTATAGAGAATTATAAAGCAATACGTGCATAAATGGGGACTTTTTTTATGTTGCAAATGGGAGATCAATGCGCGCCTAGAGCGCATGGAGCATTGCACTGGTGCATGTTAGGATTGGAACACACACATGTTGCATGACTCTTTGCATGTTATTGAAAGCAAGCCGAAGTTAACCAAAGGCACCCTTCTCTCCTTTGCAGGTGACGTGTTCATTCTCGTCTTCAGTCTGGATAACCGAGACTCCTTCCAGGAGGTGCAGCGGCTCAAGCGCCAGATATTCGAGACCAAGTCGTGCCTGAAGAACAAAATCAAGGAGAACATCGACGTGCCTCTGGTCATCTGCGGGAACAAGGGGGACCGGGAGTTTTACCGAGAGGTCCAGCAGGAGGAGATCGAGCAGCTGGTGGCCGGGGACGAGAAGTGCGCGTACTTCGAGATCTCCGCCAAGCGCAACGAGAACGTCGATAAGATGTTTCGGACTCTGTTTACCTTGGCCAAACTCCCTCACGAAATGAGCCCCGACCTCCACCGGAAAGTATCCGTGCAGTACTGCGACATGCTGCACAGAAAGTCCATGAAAAACAAGAAGATGAAGGACATTGGAGAGGCGTACGGCATGGTGAACCCTTGCGCGCGGAGACCCAGCGTGCACAGCGACCTGATGTACATCAAGGAGAAGGCGATAGGAGGGGGACAGAGCAAAGACAAAGAGAGGTGTGTGATCAGTTAAGCATGCTGGGAAGAACACTCAACACGAAGCTTTGGAAGAAGATGCAGGTGCGTCAGCTTGGGACGCGACCTGTGCGGCCGCGTGCGCTCAAACTGACACGGGAGGTGTGGAGTAGGGACGCCGGGGACGCCGCCGAGCGCTCTGGAGCCGTCTCTAAGGACACTGCTGGTCCCACGAGTCCGCTTGAGCTGCTTTAAAACATTGCCCACTAGACATGTGAGAATGTTTGCTTGTCCTGTCCGCGAGAGCCCAATGTGTGACGTGGCTTCATACTTTGTGAGACTCGTGCATCGGTGCGTAAAATGTGTTTTTGTGAAATAATGCCGTCAACACATGCATCACACACAGAGAGGGAAGAAAAGACACTCAGGAGCTGGAAGTAACGTTTACATCGTATCCTAGATTTTATAATGGCTACTTGAATGTTTCGTTGCAATCTGAACTTTTGTATATGTGAATGTACAGTATATTTATTGTGTGAATGTTAATTTTTGCAAAGAAGTGCAACAAAATTGTAATACAATAAAAAAAAAAAAAAAAAGTTTTGCATTGTTTCTCATTCCTTCCATCCTAAATTTTAACTTCTATAGTGTTTACCCACAATCCCTTGCTATTCGCTTCATTGTACCAAACGCCCTATATGCACTGAACACACACACACACACACACTGCTGCCAGGTTAACCCCTTAGGCACACTGCTTTGTGCAGAATAAGCTTCACTGGGCCAAATATTAGACATATCCCAGCTTCCACAAATGTGTATCTCATTGCTGTGAAACATATGCAAAAGTCTCAAATTGTCCAGCTATATTGGAAAATATGACACGATCAGGAAAAACTCCACAAACATCCTGAGATCAGACCAGCTTGCACCAGGATCCAAACAATAATAGCATTCATCAAATAGAGCAAAAACAGCAGCGAGAAACTGGGTTAGACCTTCTGAGAAAGCAGGCCCGCGGTTGTTTGGACAGGGTCCATTATATGATAAATAATAAATAATATTGGTATCATCAAGGATTAGAAATCTGATCTATTTGCACCACTGGGCCTCAGAATTTGGTAAAAATAACCCAAATCCTGAGCCTAAATGAGTTCACATGGACCTGAAAAATCTAAATATCCTCGAGCACGGAACACAACTCTACATTCTGAATCTGTATCAATCTTCCAAGTATGCCAAATTCGTGATGATTTGGCATAATCAGATTAGATAGTTTAGAGTAGATTCAACTTTATTGTCATTACACAGGTCGAGGTACAAGGCAACAAAATGCAGTTTGGGTCTAACCAGAAGTGCAATAGCAGTGAGTGCAGGATATACAATGGTTCCATAAGTGCAGGACGTGGATAATTAGTGAATAAATATAGAAATGAATGATACTATAAACTGAATTTGAAAGATAGATTTGTCAAATGAATATACTATATGGATAACAAGTATTGTGAGCTGGATATGTACAGAATATAATATACAGGTGGATGTTGCTATAAATAGAATTTTTACAGATATGTACAATGAACATAATATACTGACGGTTGTTACTATAACAGAGTTTACAGGTGAATAATAAGCCTATCCACTCGTGCATTTTACTACCTAGGTGTTGTACAATAGGAAAATAAATACTCAATAATGTGGAGAATTATTCCCCCCTGCAGCTCCAAACACACAACACAGTTTGTTGTCAACATTCATTTTACATTATTTGCACCATGCTCTTAGAAGGCCCAAATGAACCAGAAACACCGTCCAGATCTTTTGTTTTCCTGCACTCTGTGACATGCTGGCTCCACGCCATCAACAATTATCCTGTCCACTGTTTCTGTTTACACACACACACACACACACACACACACCTAGAACATTCTCCTGCTTGTGTAAGAAAGTGTGTCAGGGAGCCAGAAGTGCCCTCCAACTAATCAGTAGCAAGACGTGCTCTTCTCCTTGTTGTATCATTATAAAAATAACTTAGCAGTTATGACGGGGTCCAAGTCGTCATCGGCGAACCGGGGATCTATGGAAGTGGAACCCGAAGCTTAACGTGGGGAGGCAAACGTCAGGAAACGTCGAGAAGTGTGAGTTGCAGGGCCCTAAAGGGTTTTCTACTAACTCTAGTCTGGTTTCATTTTCTCTAAAAGCTTATAAACATCTTTTTTTTCAGGAAAAACTGGGTTATTAGAGTATTTGTGCTGGGGTCACTTGAATGTTAAAACGGTCGCAGGACCATGAAGATAAATAAATAAAACGCAACATGAACCTCACAGAAATATGTTGGCGCCATTCGAGCGTTTTTGTTGCCTAAAACAGTTCTATGTATTTGGAGTCATCCAGTGCAAAAATAAGCATATTGAACATTATTACTCATATTACATTTCTTACATACAGAGTATCAATCTTCCATGTAACAGTATGGATTAATAGAACAATGACCCTGAAAAACTTTGGACTTCTTGGATGGATCCAAAACCTTGTGTAAGGGACAGGAAGACATCAGCAGAACCGGGTCAAAAGACAGTATGTTTCTACTAGTAATATTATTAAGTTACAAAGTTATGAATCAGAAGTGCCGTCATACACGACGTACTCGATCTCAGAAGGGATAAAATGGCCCAAAGTGATCTACCTTGACTATAGTTATTTGTAACTATCTGTTCTGAATTTGGTACAGAGCCTCCGGGCGGCATGCCAACCAATCATCCCAGGTTTGGTCTTGATAGCATTTACTGTGGCAGAGATATTGTAGTAGCAAGTTTCCCATTGAAATGCATTGTTTTTCAGTTTTTAGCCCCCCAAAAAAATTTACACACACAAACACGCACACTTCTGCCATGTTAACCCATTAGGCCCACTGCTTTGTGCAGCATGAGCTTCACTGGGCCAAATGATAGACATCTCTCAGCATCTAGAAATGTTGGAGCTGCATTGGAGAATATGACTCGATCGAAAAAAGTGCAAAACCCACAAACATCCTGAGATCAGACCAGCTTGAACCCGGATCCAAACAGTGATATCATTCATCAAATAAAGCAAAAACAGCACAGAGAAACTGGGTATGACCTTCTGAGAAAGCAGGCCCGTGGTTGTTTGGACAGGGTCCATTGTTTGATAAATAATAAATAATATTGGTATCATCGAGGATTAGAAATCTGATCTATTTGCACCACTGGGCCTCAGAATTTAGTAAAAATAACCCAAATCCTGAGCCTTAATGAGTTCACATGGACCTGAAAAATCTAAATATTCTTGAACACGGAACACAAGTCTACATTCTGAATCAGAATTTGGCATTATAGGCCTATCCACTCATGCATTTTACTACCTAGGCTGTACAACACGAAAACAAACACACAATAATCTGGAGATTTATTCCCCCCTGCAGCTAAACACACACAACAACACAGTTTGTTGTCAAACTTTTTAACTTCAACTTGTTTTAATTTCACATTATTCGCACCATGCCCCAGAAAACACACCGTCCAGTCCTTTCGCTCTCTTGCACTCTGTGACGTGCCAGCTCCACGCTATCAACAACAATCCTGTACACTGTATTCTGTTCACACACACACACACACACACACACACACACACACACACACACACACACACACACACACACACACACACAGAACATTCTCCTGCATGTGTGAGAAAGTGTGTCAGGGACACAGCACTGCTCTCCAACTAAGCAGTAACAAGACGTGCTCCACTCCTTGTTGCATTCATTATAAAAACAATTTTTTTATTGAAATCTTTTTATTTTCATGCATAATTTTCTCTGTTAGCTGAACATTTGTTTTTCTCCTTGACAAAGCTGCGTGTTGATCCCTTGACTCAGGGACACTCCAAAGACATAGAGCAATACATTTAATATTAATAGATCATGGTGTAAGTTGTACACACATCAATGTCGACCAATCAGAGGAGACCTTTTTCATTAGCGCCATCACCATCCCGAATGGCAAAAGAGTCAACATGTGTATCAGCGGCGTCACGGGGGGGTGTTGTCTATGAACCATCACAACTACATGCATAACCTTAAGCCTTACCCCCATCCTTCTGACACTAATCCTAAAACCAAGTCTTAACCCTCAAACAACCCTTTAAAGTTGTGGGGTCCGGCATTATGGCCCCACAAAGCTGTCGGGACCCCACAAGTATACTGGACTCCACGGATATAGTTAAAGAAGAACACACACACACACACACACACACGCATACACACAAACTTACACAAGTGTGTCTCACTATCTTTGTGGGGACCAGTCATTGACATAATGCATTCCCTAGCCCCTAACCCTAACCTTAA
>NC_048427.1:20295058-20301376 GCF_013103735.1 Etheostoma cragini | reverse complement strand
CACACACACACACACACACACACACACACACACACACACACACACACCTTATGTATGAAAATAGAATAGTGTTTTCCCATCCCATACCTGAGCTGCTGTAGCCTAGTGTCTAGGAGGAGACACTTTGATTTTTCAAACCTCTGTGACCTTCACTTCTGAGAAACATATAGACGAGTCATCATTTTATCATTTGAGTGGATCCAGCTGCTCGCTGTTTAATCAAATGCCAGAAGTCAGTCTCATGTGCAGTACGTCATCAAAGTCACACAGGGTAAGAGAATGGAGACGGGATTGCTATCCTGGGGACTGATGATCCGGTAAAGGTCCGTAGGATCCTGCTTATGAAACGCGGTGTCGTAACTGAAGACAGAGCGTGTTACGGCGAGGATGGGGACATCAGGAAGTTAGCCAGGGAGGTGAGACGGCTTTACGCATGCAGGCGTTTTGTCACAGTTATTCTGGGAGACATAGAAGTAGAGACCAGATGCCGGCCTGGCACCTGGCACCTGGCACTGAGGAGAGTAATATCCAAGAAGTATCTATCAGCAATGTTCTGGGCTCTCTTTACCCCAGGTGTTCTCCCGTTCCAGCAATTGATCAGAGTTTTTTCTCTGTACAGTCTGGTTGGTTTTCATTTGTATCGCAGTATTTGCCCTATTTTTGTCTGGTTATGAAGTGGTGTTACTTAATGCCTTATTCATTGCCCGTTGCAGGTCATCCTCCGCTGTTAACAGCATGACGCTAACATGGATGACTGGATGAGTAACTAGCTTTTTTTTTTCATTACAAATGTGGAAATGGGTCATGTCTATAACATGATATTCATCCTCTACTTATAGCCCCATTTCATTGCTCATTTTACCAGAATAAAGTAAATAGTTATGTGTTTTATTCAAACCTGAGCCAGGCCAGAGGTTTTGTTGTGTGGCAGATTTACTTTAAGGCAACAAAACATGAATTTCAGATTATTTACATTGCATTTTTTGTGAACACTTATGATATTAATTTGCACTTTTGCACAACAAAGCATCCATAAAGCAGAATTACATTCTGGTCTGATGAGCGTAGAAATCGGCACTGCAATGGATCATTTAATAGAAAATGTAAAGACAAAAAAATCACATGAATTTCTTTATCTTCCGAGCATAGAAAGGTAAAACTTAGAACTAAAAAAAAAAAAAAAAAAAAAACCTTCAGCCTTTCAACTTGGGGTCTGATTTCAGTAACAACAATAGTGACATCACTAGCCAGCATTTTGCCATTCATTAGCAACCTCCGCGAATTAAATCTAATAGCAGACGGCTCCACTGGAAAACTTTGCAGCCCTTATTTGTCACTGAGACATAATTAAATAAAAAATGAATCCGGAATATTCGGTAACCTTGGAGCCCTCTGTGTTGTGAGTCACCTTAGTAACAAGTAGCTATGATTGGACTGGCAGTTTTAAGAAATGAGCATTTTGGTCATCTCGGCCTTCGTATTTTTGAAGATTTTGTAGCTGAAGAAGAAGAGACCGTTATTTTTTAGCCTGGCAGCCTGCGGACTCTTACATTACGCAACACAAGGCCGATTGTGTTACCCTAAACTGTCACCTATTACACAAAATGATTGACTGAGACAGGGAAGATGAGAAGCCCAGAGTCTGGCAGCATCAGTCTTAATCCGTAATGTATTTATGTTTCAGCGGAGCACGACGGCAGTCTCATACACGGCTCAGCCACTGAGCTCAAAGTGATGGGACGGGCCCCTGTAACGCAGTGACATAACGCCAGTTTATCAGCTTCTTTAGCTAAAACTCCAATGCACGGAGCAGTTTACCTATTATGTAACGAGGCTAAAAGAAAGCATGAAGGTATTAATGCCAGATCATTCAACAGTGTTTTAGTTACCTAACCTTTACCATGCTTTAACAAGAGTTAATTTGTCCTCAGTTGTCATGTAAAAAAATATACTATAGAAGGTGAGACATTTGCAAATGGGAGTGTTGGCCACAAATACATAAGTGTCACTGAACATATTGGTTTTGCAGAATCATCTAATATCACCAGTTCAGGCAATATCATTTTGTGGTGCTGTTCAAAGGTGTTTCTGGCATGTTCTCTACCCTCTGTCCATATTTCCTTTCTCCAGTCTGCATTTTTTAGGAAAAAATGAGGTTAGGGATATTGTGATGGATATCATTTATGATTTTCTGACATTTTATAGACTATAGGGATTAATCAAGAAAATAATTGGTGGACTAATTGATAATAAAAAAACATTTTTGTGTACAAATCCATGGCTAAAGGGTAGTAAAGTTCCGTTCATATTAAAAAATTAACAGTTTACCAGCAACTCATAACCCTGGGATTCTATATCTCCACATGCATCAATGATTTTTGGTTAATGATATGGCATCAAACTTCTCATGTTCAATACATCAAAGATGTTCTCCAGAGCAGATTAAACCTTGCACCTCTAAAGCAGTGTTTTTTTTCATTAGTCTTAAACACACAGGTTAAACTGCAAACAGGAAGCGCGTCAGTGCCAACTCTGTTAAGTCATGTATAAGCATCAGAACTGAATGCATGCAATCATAATAGGGTCAGTTACATCATTACCAGGTTGAACATCCACTTTGATGCACGTGAGCCTGTATTGTGGAGGTGAATGTTGACTTGTGTACACCTACCATGGCTACTGGTTGACATGCCAGCATCATCCATCCACATCCTCCGGAAGCAGCCGCACATGACCAAGTGGACTTTAGTCAGGATGTAAGTGAGCCACAGGAAGTCATTAAGTTAAAAGGTAACATCAGTGTGTTCCTCAAGTTATCTTAGTTGTATCTTTGGCCACATTCATTACACAACATCAGGCCTTTTTTCCCTTATTCAGAACAGAGAAACAAATACAAGTGTTTGCTATTATTCACTTTTGACTCCGATTAAAAATACCTCCACAGAGCAATATAATCCATTACAGTAGAAATGTTATGTGGGGTTGGAGGAGAGTTATACTTAATATTGATTGATCCATCAATAATCAGTAATTTAGCTAGCTAGCTAACACACAGCAGTCTGTCTGCCTCAATCTCCCGGTGCTGCAAGGCTTCAGTCGGGATGACAGTCCCGGCCCGGGGACACATCCACAGTCAGCCCCCAGCCAGCTAGCAACCAGCCACTATCATTACAGCCCTGGGGGCCTGTCATAATAGCATGCACGGGGGCCATCATAACAGCGTGCACTGGGGGCCTGTCATAATAGCATGCACTGGGGCTGTCATAATAGCATGCACCGGGGACCTGTCATAATAGCATGCAGTGGGGCCATCATAACAGCGTGCACTGGGGGCCGTCATAATAGCATGCACTGGGGGCCGTCATAATAGCATGCACTGGGGCTGTCATATTAACATGCACTGGGGCCCATCATAATAGCATGCACCGGGGGCCGTCATAATAACATGCACTGGGGCCCATCATAATAGCATGCACTGGGGGCCGTCATAATAACATGCACTGGGGCCCATCATAATAGCATGCACTGGGGGCCGTCATAATAACATGCAATGGGGCCCATCTTAACATAACGCCACCAAGTGGTGTTGTGAGAACTGTCTTCCCCTCCGGTGGTGATCAGACAGAAAGGTCTCGCTGAAGTTCTCCGTCCCTGCGCGGTTCCTGCAGAGTTTTTAGTTGCAGTTAGAGTTTTGCAGTTAGTTGTTGGATGAAGAGCAGCAGACGCAGAGCAGCAGGCTTGTTTGACGAAGGGCATTTTATAAGAAACAGATGATATGTGTGTCTTGCGTGAGAGGATAATCTGCTCCTACAAAGGCTTTAGATGGAGCAGACAAGATGCAGGAGTGACGATTCAATTACGGATGACATAAGGCGCTTTTATCATGGAGCTTTCTGGTGTGTGTGTGTGTGTGTGTGTGGGGGGGGGTGATGCACTGACGCACTGCATCTCTCAAAAGAAACAATAAGACAGGCGTCTTACGCCCATGTAAACATGCCTGGTCTGGTGTAAGATTTGATGTAACGCGGGCGGTGGGCCATGGATCAAGGGTTTGGAGGGCTTAATTGCCTTGTTGTGGTGCATGTTGCTGTGTCACTCTGCAGCTCTGTTAATGCGGGTTGGTTTTTTTGGGAGATCCTGGTCTCCATATTAGAGCTGTCATTTATTCCACAGCGAGAAAGGGTCTTCCATCTCAAAGAGCGCTGCTTTGACAAAATGATGATGATGATGATGATAGTGATGAATTGAAAAAAATCTGAATGCAGGATAGAAACAGTCCTTGCTTAGCAGAATGATTACACATCCATGGACTGGAACATTTTGTGTGATGCAGCTCTAGTTGTTATTATCAGCGTAAAAGTTAAAAATAAACTCTTCAATTGCATGTTTTTCAGGTTTTTTGTTTGTTTTTTTAAAGCAAAAAAGTGAAGTACGTGTTCTTTTTTACAGCGGTGATCCAGAAAGAAAGTCTGAGGACTGTTGCTTGGGTTGGAAGTCTGTTAACATTGTGAGTTTTATAATATACAGAAAAATATCCAGAAAGTTCTGTGGAAAGTTGTCGCCAGCTGACACAGGAAAGGATGCCTGCAGATCATCACAGCACATTATTTTTTAAAGATTATTTTTTGTTAGATAGTAACCGTAGATAGACAGGAAAGGTGGGAGAGAGATGGGGGGGGGGGGGGGGACACACACACACACACGCAGAAAAGGGTCTCAGGTCAGACTCGAACCTGGGCCCCAGCACAGGACTCAACCTACATGGGGCGCACGCTCTTACTGGGTACCCCAAAAGCACATTATTTCATTAATTATATTTGATTTATTTGTGCAATATTCAGTTTTTTGGTAGATTCCGGTCTCCATAATAGAACTTTAATTCCCAACGAGACAGTGTCTTCAGGAGTGCTGCTTTGACAAAATAATGATGATGATGATGATGACGATGATGACGATGATGACGATGATGATGATGATGAGTAGGGTCATAAATTCAAAAGGTTTTGTGTAAATGGATGATTAAAAAAAAGTCCAAAGTCCTTGCTTGAAAGAATAATTGCGCTTCCATGGATGAACTCTTCACCTGCATGTTCTTTGAGCTGGGCTGGAAGTGAAGTGGTAGACGTTCTCTACTCAGCACAGCGAGCTGTTGTATAACACACATTTCAAAACCATTTATATTGTATATGATTTGCTTCCATGCTCCCTGTCAACAGTCCAAAAAGGCAAGGCAGCTTTGTTTGTAAAGCACATTTCAGCAGCAGGGCGATTCAAAGTGCTTTACATAAAAACGATTAAAAGAAAAATTGAAAAAAGTTGCTGCATTGTAACTTTATTCTCATATTTTACCTGTTTATTTTTTTTTTAATTTTTCTTCAAGAAATGAAATGAAACATTAAAGAGCAGTCAAAAACAGCTAAAAATACAAAAGTAGATAACAATGCAACCTATGTATAAGAAATGACCAATTATTTAAAGAAAGGAAACATTCAAAAGAAAGGTCTTCGGCCTTGTTTTAAAAAAACCTGAGAGGAGCAGCAGACCTGCAGGTTTCTGGGAGTTTGTTCCAGATGTGTGGAGCCTAGAAACTGAACCCTGCTTCCCCTCAGGGGACAGATAGCAGACCTGTCCCAGACCACCTGAGAGGTAAGGGGGCTTCCTAGTTTACTAGCAGATCAGAAAATTGAAATCAATTCTTTGGGGCACAGGAAGCCAGTGTAAAGACTTCAGAACTGGAGTGATGTGATCCAGTCTCTTGGTCTTAGTAAGGACTGGAGTGATGTGATCCAGTCTCTTGGTCTTAGTGAGCACTGGAGGGATGTGATCCAGTCTCTTGGTCTTAGTGAGGACCGGAGGGATGGGATCCAGTCTCTTGGTCTTCGTGAGGAGTGGAGGGATGTGATCCAGTCTCTTGGTCTTAGTGAGGACTGGAGTGATGTGATCCAGTCTCTTGGTCTTAGTGAGCACTGGAGGGATGTGATCCAGTCTCTTGGTCTTAGTGAGGAGTGGAGTGATGTGATCCAGTCTCTTCGTCTTAGTGAGGACCGGAGGGATGTGATCCAGTCTCTTGGTCTTAGTGAGGACTGGAGGGATGTGATCCAGTCTCTTGGTCTTAGTGAGGACTGGAGTGATGTGATCCAGTCTCTTGGTCTTAGTGAGGAGTGGAGTGATGTGATCCAATCTCTTCATCTTAGTGAGGACTGGAGGGATGGGATCCAGTCTCTTGGTCTTAGTGACGAATGGAGTGATGTGATCCAGTCTCTTGGTCTTAGTGAGGACTGGAGGGATGTGATCCAGTCTCTTGGTCTTAGTGAGGAC
>NC_048427.1:20291979-20294958 GCF_013103735.1 Etheostoma cragini | reverse complement strand
GTATCTGAAGTCTCTTTATATAGACCTTAGTGGTCCCTAATACTGTATCTGAAGTCTCTTTTATATAGACCTTAGTGAGTCATATTAACGTTAAAAAACCTTGTGAAGTGACATTTTCATGCCATGGGGCCTTTAAGACCTTATTTGCCTTGCATCAGACTTTTCAAAATCCAATCAATTCTTCTGATTAATGTTTCCCAATGCACAACTTACTTCTTTTTAAAGTTAGAAATAAAAGTATGGATTTTATTAACAATAACAAAAGGCCAAAAAAACACACCCTCCTCTCTGACAGTGGGCGACAGCTGAAGCCATGAAGGAGGAATGGCTTTGAACTCAAACCTTACAAATACACAGAGTACCCTATACTTACAGATATTAAATATTTTGACAATTTTTTTGTTTTATCATATTGACAAGAGGTTACTATAAACATGATCTGGTTATGTACTGAAGAAACAAACTGGTTGATTATTAAAAAAATTAAATCCCAGATTACAAATGCAAATTTGGAATTTGCCTTGGTTTTCCAGTTTGAAAATCCTAAAACCAAGGACTGATGACAGCCCAAATAAGAGATTTGGGTAGAAAGTGTTTTTATTAATGTCTAATCATTTAAAAGTATTACTCAAAATGGCATCCGTGCCAAGTGAGTGCCTGCGGAGCATTTGTCCTCTACTGTAATATTCAAGGAATATGGCTTTTAAAAACTTAATGAATCACAAAGTGTGGCTCCCTGTCAGCAGTCAAAGAGCGGATGCTGTAGAGGCGGCGAGTAATTATGAAAGCCAAGAAAAGCAAGGAAAACAACGAGGAGGCAGATGGAGGGAGGGAGGGCTGAGGAAGGAAGAGAAACATAACACACTCTGAAGCTGTGTAGGTGCGATCTTGACCTGCACTACACTATTACATCATTGTATCTTTCATACCTCCCCTGTTGCTGGCATTGAATAGGACCTTCCAGCTGATCCATTTGAGGCACATACCGCGCTAACACCATTCTTTAACCAAGAATGTGTTCCGCTACAACAATTCATAGTCACTAATTGGCTTTTCTCTACAGATGTAAACATCAGATTGTGGGTTGGAGGATATCCTGTCCCGGCTTGTAAAACCATCCACCTGCACCTACTCTATGTAACTAAGAGTTACTGATTAATCCCAGACCATCATTTAGTTATTGACAACGACACTGGAACATCACAGAATAACTGGAATAACACACAGACCTAGGCAAACTGCTGCAAATAGCTGCTGGAAATGTGTGAAAGAAGAAGCTTTATTGTTCATATTACATATACTTTACTAGGGATTTGTCAAATAATTGCATAACATTAAAAATCTCAAATATTCTTTAACTAAACTTTACTTTGGAACATGAACATTTTCATTCATAAAACATATTTAAAGGACAATATTTGAATGTGCACCAGAGAGTAGTGGAAGAAAAAAAGCTAGTAAAAAAATACTCTATTACTGGACTGAAGCTTTACAATTAATTACTCTTGTATTGGTGTTATGTAAAAAAAATCATTTCAAAACAGTAGTAGTCATAAGTACTAATATGCTGAATGATCCCTTTCAGATTGTAATATTTCACATATTTTTGATTTATTATCACAGAAACATTACTTGTTTTACATACATTTGGCATTTTAACATATCTTTTAATCCTAATCTGCACAATAACCAGTAAATATGTACTGGAGTCAAACAAACATATTCCATATTGATCCCAATAAAATACTACTACTCGAGAAACGAGAAAATTGTGTCCCTGTACACGGATCAATAGATTAAAGAACGGCACCATTTAATGAACCTCCATGAGACTAGGCTGTACATATTTGGTTAATAATGATAACAGTGTGTACGTTATCCTAGTAATTTCTATAGTTGTTATATTTTTATGGTCATTTTTCTACACATCCAGTTTCTTTATTCCATTAATGTAGAGTCTGTAATGATTTTATACATGGCACGCTTGTCTTTGTCTGTCCATGGTGGCCAACATCACTAGCGCTAATTATCCAGGTCTTTGGCATATTCCTAAAAAAAAAAGATGAACACTTATTTATATGAAAATATCGTTATATAACTGGTATTTTGCGCTTTGTTACACTATGAATCAGCCGAAAAAAGAAAAGCCTTAATGTGCTTTGGCCTGATTTCAGCAGTTGAGTTCCATATTCTGCTAGCACACGCTGTGCAGGTCATCTTTGAAGTTGCACAATGATGAGCAGGCAGACTTTAGTGTTGCTCGCTGGCAATAGCTGACATCCTGCTCGGATAGGAGGAACAAAACACAGTGACCTCAGGCGTACGCAACAGGTGATCCAGATTCCTATTTAGGTCAAAGTTAATCCACTGAATGATCGATTTACATCAAGGTAACATAGAGGTGCAAAACAGTTTGTTAAATGAATACAAGCTTTTTAAAGGAAGACACCGTGTTTAGGTCAGCTTGTTGGTCGGTCCCTTGCTATTTGCTGTTAATCCTGGACGTCTATTGTATTTACTCTCTTGCATCCCAGTTGTGAACCAGACCATGATTAGGTGTTCTGGACCCATCAATATGGCTTTATGTCCAGAAGAGCAGGGTGAAAAATATAAGTGATAGACATACACCAAAATCAACTCCAGAACCACAACAATGTTGGCCTACCACTGTAGCACATGGACCAATATTTGAGATGTCAAACGACACATGTTTTTGCGATTAATTGCATTAATGTCATAGTTAACTCGCAATAAATCACATATAATCACACCTTTTTTATCTACTCTAAATGTGCCTTGATTTATTTTTGTCTTTCATCTTCAGAAGACTTAACTACTGTAACGGGGTTCTTTACAGGTCTCCCTATAAAATCAATCAGACAGCTACAGCTGATTCAGAAGGCTGCTGCTCGGGTCCTCACTAAGACCAAGAGACTGGATCACATCCCTCCAGTCCTCACTAAGACCAAGAGACTGGAT
>NC_048427.1:20286942-20291879 GCF_013103735.1 Etheostoma cragini | reverse complement strand
TACAGTATTAGGGGACCACTAAGGTCTATATAAAAGAGACTTCAGATACAGTATTAGGGGACCACTGAGGTCTATGTAAAAGAGACTTCATGGAAACATCCAGATTGGGCTTTTGTTTTTGGAATAATGAACCATCAGACCAAGTTGTCTTTGAAAGCCAACTACAAATATATTTCTCCACAGTTGAGAGAGCGTGTGAGAGAAAATGAACAGAGCGTGCTGTGTGATGATGACAGAATGAGCCAACGTCACACGCAAATCATTCAATCACGGCACTAACACGCAAGGCTCTCTGTGGACGCCACGGTCTAGACAAACATTCCTCTTTTCTCAATTACAGAACAAACATATATCAATTGTCAGGGCCTATTCACTCTGCGTGGAGCTGGAGGTTCTGCGTTAGTAGATGAGAAGCTCTCCTGTGCGGTGACCTATTGAATGAGACAGGCCACAGAGAAACGTAAGCACACTAGATTTTGTAAACTGGTGGGAGATAATGCATTTCAGGGGAAATCAATGCTCCAACTCAGCATGCTGGTTTATTTTTACCTTCCAAAAATAAGTTACAAATAGTTTGCTTTCTAACTCAGGGAGTTGCTGATGAAATGTTTAGTTAGTCATGGCTATGGCGTTGCAACATCACCTCTGACACACAACTGGCAAACACATCTCCTGTGTTTTTGCCAAGTCTTTAGACAGGAATGCATGGGACCAAAATAATATCCAAATCCTCTTGAGCCTTTAAATGTAGATGCCAAAATACCTTAATGGTGGCTTAAACGTAAACTTATATGCCAATTGAGGCCTTAATAACCTCACTAAAAGACATTAACAGTTTCCCATATACTCTGACTCAAATGAATACAGGTGGTCATTGAACTATTATGACCTCATCTACATTTTCAAAATCATTTAAATATTGATAAAGGGGACTTTTTGCGTCAGTAACTAACAGCAAGCGCCCCCCACCAAGCGCCAGTTAACACACAGGCTGGGTGTGATGGATGTATGACGTCACTATGATGTGTGTGACATCAGTGTATCCTCCTCTCTTTCCACAGGTATTAATTATGTGCACAGACAAGATTATGCAGTTTTGAATGAGTGATGTAATGACCCATGCAGTTGTTAGTTTATAGGAAAAGGAAACTTGCATTTAAAATAGGCCTCCATCCTAGAAATCAATGCGTTATCTGCACCTTCCCATTTCTTTGCTCTGTTCTAGTCGGTTTCATTCTTTCTACATTGGGCGTAAAACTGTCACACCGATAAACTGCAGTCAAATTACAGGAACAGTTCCATGTATACTGAAAACTGACATCAAACTATGCCATCTTCCTAGAAATCAGTGCCTTATCTGCACATTCCCACATATTTGCTCTATTCTACTCAGTTACATTCTTTCTACATTATGCATAAAACTGTCACATAAACTGCATTTAAATGACTTGCAGCATCACACACCAGCGCTCCCGAGCAACCTTCAGTGTTAGCGCAGTGACCTTTATACACTCGCTTTAATTACAGTGTCCAGGCATCATTTTGTCACAGTCTCTTTCAGTAAATGACAGATAAATGGGTAAGCAGTACATGAGGGAACATCATGTAATTCGCTGACATTAAAAAGTCCCCAGCAGCTACTGTACATCATGACATGTTGAAGGCCTAATATCAGCTCATGTGATCTGACATTTAAGCATAAATCCTCTGACCTGCTAAGTGATAGGGACTTCACTCTGAAGTGAGAATTAGCTCCATGAGAATAATGCATTATCCAGAGGTTACTTAGCAATTGTCTTATATGGAAGTAGTTTCACTACTAACTCTGGGAAAGTGTCCCATCCTCTTCTTTTTATCCTAATTGCAGTGCTTTCTGATGTCACAAGATAGCAGGAAGACAAGCTTCTGACCCTGTTTTGGTTTGGAACCTCCGGGTTCTGATGCAGTCTCAACGGCCGCAAACGGAGACCTTGGGCAACGCCAACACTGACGGCAATGTTTCGCCCCCAAATTGGCTCTTATCAGTCATGAAAAAAGTCATCATTTTCTGAGAGTAAGCTACTACACTTACCATGGCAACTTTAAATTGGCATTAGTTTCTTTACTGGAGCTAAAAACATTTGCATAGCGATCTCTTTTGGCTCAAAACTGCGCTTGAAAACCAAAAAAAAACACAGAAACCACAGTTTCGGCCCCGACAGTATTTCTAGGAACAGAAACACTCACTGTGGGAGATGCACTGTGTACCAACGTTCAAAAAACAACAGGAACGAAAGCCGAATGTTTTTGATCGGGGACTTCAGTGCATGCATGCGTGCACATGTCTCCACAGTCATTATGTAGGGACAAATGGCCAGAGGTGTCCAACCTCAGCAGATGAGAGAGGCTCAAAAGTGGATGATTGGTTGTAGCCCACAAGCCACGTGAATCACGTAGCGGCCCCTTGTCCACGCAGCCAGGAGGTGTCAGGAGGTCTGTGGTTGGAGGGGCAGGCATGGGATAGAACATCCCTGCAGTCGTACAATAGCCTAGCAGTCACCACAGCACATACAGTACAGTACACAGCCGGTGGAATTACATAAAGGAGGAGTCTGACCAAAGTGTGATGAAAACCTGCATGACAAAGACCTGGTGGTCTTAGCAAAGAGGGAGACAAGACCATGTTAAAGGTTTAAACCATACTTTACTAAACCAAACTGAACCACATGAGACCAAATTACCAATATACAGAATGAGATGTATAATCTGTGGAGGCAGTGGTGTAGGGTGTGCATGGATGCGTGTGTGTTGAAGTAACAATGTACAAATACTTTGTTACCGCACTCAAGTAAATTTTTTAGATGTTTTTACTTTACTTTACTATTTATTTATATGGCGACTTTTTACTTTTACTCCTTACATTTTATCACGAATATCGCTACTTTCTACTCCTTACATTTTCCAAAAATGGCAAAAGGTGGTCTATCAGGCGTGATTGTAAGTGTACTGTATGTCGGCGGACACGCGCCTCACACCGCGAGCGGGCGCGCACGCCACCCAAAGAAAAAAGTGAGAGAAAAGAAACGAGAGAATAGCTGTCTGGAGGATAAACAGCGGAGAGAGTGTGTGTGTGCGTCTTTGAGAACTGGAAGTCGTGTAACTTATGTTGTCAGTTGATTTCAGCCTGTTGTTGTATTGGTCTGTAGTTCTGGCAAATTTAAAAGTTAGCATGTTTGTGTTTTTCACCTGTTACCTAGGTTACACCTGTTACCTAGGTTACACCTGGCTGTTGATTCGATATAATGGCGATTGTTGAACATCCCTGCTCATTAAGATAATGTGATTAATAGTGGGTTTATTGTTATTATTTAGTATCATATATGATTCCTATGTCCAGTGTGTATGGTAGCCTTTACAATGTTATTTATTTCTTTGATTACCACACACACACACACACACACACACACACACACACACACACACACACACACCTCAGTGGAAACCACACAGGTGGAAAACTTTGAAAAAGAAATCCTATGTTGCACGGCTGCATGTAAACGGGAGTATTAGTGGAATATACACTTCATTGGCCACGTAAACAGCTGAGTCGGAATATTGTATATTTTGGAATAAGGGCAAAACGACAGCTCCATTTGTAATTGTTGTGCATAAATAAAGAGTTGGAACTTGAAAGTAGGTTATTATTATATGCCTCCTCATCATAAGCGAGAGCTGCAACGGTGTGGTCAACATGACAGAAAAACACAAAAGGTTGATAAAGTAAACCTTTACACTGCTGATTAATTTGCTGATGGACATTTAATTAGCAGAGGACAAGTTCTGGAGATGTGGTCCAACTGGAAGTAGACCCAGCCACGTCCAGTGGAGATGAGGCGTGTTTCACAGAAATGGGATCTGTGTAGAAAAAAGGGTTTGTCGACTTTGTACTTCTTTACTGCTACTACATACAGTGTTTATTTTTAGTCACTGCGTCACACACTGACGGGGTTCACACTCTCTTTCTTTAGATTAGCCACGCTGAATAATTAAGGCAGAAATTACGTATGGACAGCTAACAACACATGGGATGTAAATAGAGTTATTTTGAGCGCCTTGTGAGCAGAGGTGATTCTAGGATCAGCCCTTTAGGGGGATCAGCCCTTTAGGGGGCTCAGCCCTTTAGGGGGCTCAGCCCTTTAGGGGGATCAGCCTTTTAGGGGGATCTGCCCTTTAGGGGGCTCAGCCCTTTAGGGGGATCAGCCCCCAATGAGGATGTAACACGGATACAGTGCCGGGCAAAACTTTGGTAAAACTTTTAAATTGGTCTGGGAGTTGATCAGATTAAATGATATCATAGTAATATAGGCATGTATATGTTAGGTCCAGGTATTTTTTTTAAACCGTAGGTGTGTATTCTGTGTCGTAGCTTTACGGCTCCCTAAGCCTGATGACGACACACAGCTCCAATATGTGTCTAAAAACAACGAAACACCAGGGGGATGGAGGGAATGCCATGTAAGGATTAACATACTGGCTCGGAGGTGTGGCGCCCGCACACACACACACATACCCGCGCACACACACACACACACACACACACACTGTGAGTGAGAAGTTGGCATCACTGTGTTGAATCACACTGTGAGCCTCAATCTGTTGGGCAAAAACGTCAATGTGTGAAGTTTCCTGGCAAATAAAATGTATTCTGAATGGAGGATGCTCATCACGCTCTCTCATGCACACACACTCATCAACATAAGCAATACGCATATGAAATACAAACGCAGGAGAGTGGGCAGATTAAAATGGGTTAGCTGTAATAGCCATCACAGCAGAAAAATGGACACTTACTCAAATAGAATAAAAAGTGGGATTATTTCCCGCGTTTAATATTTTCATATTGGACTGCAGACAACCCAATTATTTGCAGCCAACAATTAGACCAAGCTGCTATTTCG
>NC_048427.1:20244736-20286680 GCF_013103735.1 Etheostoma cragini | reverse complement strand
CACACACACACACACACACACACACACACACACACACACACATGCACACAAAGCTACGAACGTGCGCTGCTGTTTGCGTCATCTTCTATTTCCACGGGTCCTGCGCTAATGTAATCTGAGTCTTCTTTTTCTCAGAGCTCGCTGCCTTATTGAATTATTTATTTATTTAAAAATTCTGCATCTTGAGTCACACAGCATGCAAATATCAAGATTAATACCACCAGCGAACAGCTCTATGATCAAGTCATATGTCAAAAAATGTGGACTAATGTGTGAAAAGAAGTTGAGGGTTTTGTGGCAAACTTGGTCTTCATTTTAGGAAAAAATATTCTTAATTCATATTATAGGAAATAAAATGAGCTTGCGGAATCAGATTTTATTTGCTTTAGCAGATGCGTCTGGTCCCCCTTTATTTTATCTGACTACAGCATAGAAATATAGGATAGAACACAATATGATTCTGCTAAATAAAACATAATGTTTATTATTCATTTCACTTGTTTTTATTTAAAAAAAACAATTGTAGACAATTTCATTCTGTCACAAACAGTGGTGCTGGTTCTATGGTATGTTAGAATCTTATGGAGGTAGAATTGTTTCTTTATTAAATGCGAGAAAATAAATAAACGGAGAGAAGAAAGTTATCGCACCGATAGCAAAAAAGCATTTTATAAGAGAAAAAAATTGTTTAAGAGAAAAAGTTTTCATGCCAAGTGCAAACAAAATCTCTCTCAAAATACTTTTTTAAACTCTTAAATGTATATTTTTGCTATCAGTGTGATCAGAGTTTTATATTAGAGAGTTTTAAAAAGTTTTGGGAGATATTTGAGAAAAACAGTTTCTCTCAAACATTTCTTTCTTTCAGATTATTTATTTCTCACATGTAATAAAGAAACAAATCTAGCTCTATAGAATTTAGGATAGTCATCATGGAAACATGAATTGGTCATGTGACAAGGTCTGGGAAGATCAACAGAACAGGTAGCCAAGTGAGTGTGTGTGAGTGTGTGGGTGTGTGTGTGTGTGTGTGTGTGTGTGTGTGTGTGCGTGTGTGTGTGTGTGACGTGAGCAGCCTAATGCGAACATTGTCCGGCTCAGTCTAGCGTCTGGAAGTGAGGCTCCTCTACAAAGAGATGTTGCCTCAACAGCTATATCTGTTGCTCTGTGAAGATAGATGGCAGTCCATCATCATGGAAATTCACCTGCTTTTTCTTTCCATTTCCTACACACACACATACACACATAACCACGCACACAAGCGGTGCTATGTGTACCATACTGACCGAACACATACTGTGTAACAGATGCATGATCAATCGTACGCAACACACACCTTATCAACCCCAGCTGATGTGCAGCGTTGACAATGTTGTCTTCTTGTGTAATTGTCAGTGTGCGTAAAGCAAATGGACAACTGAACTTCTTCAACTCAATCCCTCAAACAGTCTACTTTCCCTGCACTCTTTATGCTCCCTATCTCTGCAGATGTCAGTAAGCCTTACTTGGAAGTGAATTACATTTCCAGGGAGCTTTGGCAGAAGAGGACTTATTGGCAATTAGTAAATGTGGTGGGAGGGAAATAACTTGAAAAACCCTAAAATGAAGTGCTTAAGATTCATTTACTGTATGTACCTATTAACGTTGTAATCCACTCAGAGAACACTGCAATGCTTTGTCTGCCTCTGAAAAGAAGTCCCATCTTTTGTGAGCCGGTCATGGCATGCTAATGGTTTCCTAACAGCAGCATTTCACAGAAATACTGCAAACTCTTGGTCTTCCTTCTGAAAAAGAAATATATTATGTATTCAACCTTTGTTTCACCCCTGCTCCATGATAGTCTATATTATTAGATCCATCTGCATTCCAGGAATGGACTAAGCTATCTTGCCTGACCCTCTTTCCTTTAACAGACCTCATCTGCTTTAGTTAGTATTTGCCAACATTTCTCAGAATGCCTTGAAAACACTGAGAAAGTTGTCTTGTTTCCCAACTGAGAAGTAGTGGATCATGCAACCACAGCATGACTTGCAGACGCATTGCACTCTGGTCTACCAAAGCTGCTGTCAGTGCAGAAACTGGGATCTTGTTTTTTTCTTCCCCTTTGACTGCTGAACATCGATACAAAATGGCCGCTCTGATAAAGTCACATTACAGGATGTTGTGCTATTTTTCATTATAAAAATCAAACAGCTATAGTTGATATTTTCTTTGAGATTAACGGCAGATTAAATGACTGTGTATGCGAAAGGTGTTTTTTGCCGTTCCTCTACGTTTCTCCCCCCTTCAAAAAATGAACCTATAGGTTGTTTGTTCAAGCCTCAATTATGACCCATATTTATGTTAGTAGTTGTGGCCATAGTAATTATGACTGGATTAATTAAGGTGACAAAGTATAAAAGTGCTAAAACTCTGCGTAAGGATGGAGGTGAATGGGTCAAAAAAAACATAGGCTTTTGTTTCCCATTTAAAAATAAAAATGTTTTATTTTATAAAGTTTAATTTTACCTAAACCTTTCATTTCTTCTCAAAGTAACTAACTACTTTTGCTGCCTAAACTTCATTTGTCATTTCTGTGATTGTTTCACAGTGTGCAACCTAGCCCTGTCACGACAACAAATTTTGCCGGACGATACATTGTCCCAGAAATTATGGCGATAAATGATAATATTGTTGTTCTGAGACCATTTTCATATAATAAAATGATAATGGTATAATAAAGAGTTATAATGACCCAATAATGACTGCATTGTTGGGTTGGTCAGCCACTTTGAAAATGCACTCTGCGCTAACCAAGGTTTTAGGTTTTAAGCCTCTTACTTTCTACAACAATACGTGGGAATCTGTGTAGAAGCTCACACAGGAGCCAACCCACATCATGATCTTACATGTTACAATGATTCAACATACTGTAAGCTCAAGTGTTCAATTTGAAAATTGTAGTACAGTATGTAGGCTGCTATTAGATTTGGTGCATTCCAGTTGTCATGCAAAGCCTCCTAATGCTGCTCCAGCATATTTTAGTAACTCCTCCAAAAAAGAAAACACTGAGTTGCATGTGTATTTCTGCAGGCTACACAAAAAGTTGCACACCAATAAAAAAAAAAGACTTATCAGTAGTAGTAGTTGACTGCAGCGGTGTGTTTTTTTTAGTAATTACTTGCAGCGTTTGACTTCAAACCACAACACTAGCTCAGCAAAACCCAGTGTCCTGTTCCTTTAGCTACACGGACAGATGGATAGATGACTGATGCACAGGCGGAGGCAAACAGATGACAATACCCCAGAGCAACAGACTGACAGAATGCTGCCTGTGGTTGAATCACTGACTTTGGCACTAGCAAAGAAACGTGCTAGCTACTGATTCATATATTACATACTAGCATCAATACAGGGGGACTTATGTGCACGTGCATGCAGAAGTTATGTTCTCATCACTCAAGCCTGCATTCGTTATTTAGTTGTGGCCACTGGGGACAGCAGAAACAAGCTAGCTGTCAAGGCAACATTGACATGTGACTTTTCAACCCTCATGTTGTCCTCGGGTCAAATTGACCAGTTTTCCTATATCAATGTTATTTTTAATTCCCCAAAATAACATGATTGATTCCTAACAATGCACAAAACAGTGGAGGTTCCCCCCTGCTGGTAATGAAATAGAATGCAGGTTAAGGGCAATTCCTTATTGGCTTTGTCTCTTGTTTTTACAGTCTATGGCAATGTTTCTTGGACTTAGGGTCAGGACCCAGAATGGGTCGCAGACCTGTTTTATTGAAAATACAATACATTTCAATCTTATGTGAATGAGTGTTCTTTTTTGCTACACTGGTCTGTTCAGCTCAGATGCAAATGGTAATGGAAACAAGTGAGAGTGGTTATTTTTAATGATTCTCCCTGTTATCTATCAGGCATTCAAAGAGAACCGAGCAGCGCTGAAGGCATCAGTGTAATGGAATAAATCTACTTCATATACATTTAAATTCATGGTGTGTTCCGTCTTTTGTCCACAGTTTAAAAATGTAGATGTTGCAATGATTCATGGTGTACTTTTGTAGATTTGGGTCCCGGGTAGACACCAAATTTCTCTTTTGGGTCTTCAGCTGAAAATATTTGGTATTATGCTAAAAACAGCTGCCTGCATCGGCTGTAAATAACACTATAGGGGCAGAGGGAGGGAATCTAAATAACGAGCTGGAACTTACTAGAAAGCTCTGGAATGCTCAGGGAAGCTGCATATTCTGGTGATATCTCCCTGTAGATTCATCACTACCAGCGACGCATTTCACATTGTTTCCACATTGTCATTTGATACATTGTTATTACAAAAATATTCATGCCTAACTGCAACTTCTTTCTCTTGGAGAAAGAGCACATTGCGGGCTATAAAATCTGACTTCTGATATTGATGTGATGGGCAGATGATTCTGTGTGAAACAGATTTTGCAACACACTCCCCTTTAATTCTCTGTTTTAAAGCAATTAGACGAACATAAGAAGAGAGCAATCCAAACAGATAGAGAGGGTAATGGGGGGGGGGGGGGGGGGGGGGGGGGGGGGTTGGCCAAGGGCTGCTGACGGAAGGAACAAAAACAAGTCAACAAAAAGGAAAAGCTCGACCTGACTCCCCCTGGTCCTGCATTCATACTGTGGAATATACCATCTTTATCAAAAAATCATTGGCACATTGGTATATGTTCCACAAAGCACAACTATGGAAGCTTCCATGGAATATGTCAGTCCATAATTAACCTTCAACATCAGCAGCATGTGGTTAACCGTAACCTTATGTCTAATCTGAACATAACGCTGACTCCCCATCCCTTCTGTCCAGCGTAAGGACATCTTGTGCATTATATCTCCACTGCACAAACAATACAAACAGTATTGCGCTGACTAGTTCCTAAGTATGTTCAATATGAGTACACTCCCATAAGATCTCTGTTTTCATCTTAAAGAGACATTCTAGCTCAGACACAGTGTTATTGCTCTGTTGGGATTTCCTCCAGACTCTGACGCATTTTCCCAATGAGGACAAGCACTTGCACAATACACCGCGGTTCAAGGCTGGATTCTCTATTCCAGGGCTGTCTGCAGCTCTTGAAACAGATCTAATCCTGATAACCAACTGTCGGTTTCTATTTTGTTCTTGATTAACGGGAACTTGGTGTCTAGGTTTCAAGGATTTAGCTTGACGCTTGACACTCTGTGCCAAAACGATGTTAACATAGAGGAGCTTCTGGCAGCTAAAGAGACAGATGTTTATCTCGGGAGCAAAAAAAGAGCTGAAAGAGATGTGAATATTAATATAGACACATTGCTAAATGTCTCAGAGTGTTCTTCCATGTCAGCTGGATGTGTAAACAGGTGATATTGCTGGGGTTCGGGTGTAGCAAGAGGACATCTGGGCCACGACTTCCCTCTTCTGTGCGCCAGGTCCAATTTCAGAAGCAATAATGAAGTAGGAGATGAGAGAAGATGTCTCTATAAACAGATATATAAATCAAAAAAGCTAATACAGGACGTCATCAGACAATAGCCAATAGGATCCAAGATAGCCTTTTGGCCAATGCATTCTTTTGGACTGTTTCTGCAGGATGCAACCAAAGCCCGCTTAAACGCGATTGGTCAATACTGCTTGGACTACAAATAAAAAAACAGAAGGCTTTAATACCAAAATATTGCCCTTTTTTTTGTCAATTTTTGGTCTTAGTAGACTTCTTTCATGCTGAATGACTTATTGCAAAGAACCTTATGAGCACATATCTGTTAAAAACAAAATCTAAAGTGGGGCTTTTGCATGATTCTTTGTGGAGAAACTCAATTGTACCGATCTGTCAATAATATCTAACTTATGGCTAAGTCGTGAAAATCCCATGAGTGTTAGTCAACTAAGAATTTCTTTGAGGACAGCCTTACTAAATATGCAAATGTTTGCTAATTCAATTGCAAAATCAATTATATAAGGTGTATGATTTGGTCAGTAGTGTCTTTAAAGTTTTCTCCTGCCCCCAAGAAGTCAACTAGTTCTGCTTTAAAAGCTGCAATAAAACTTTCATTTCTCTGTATCTGTTTATTATTCAAATTATTATTGCAGTACACCGTTTGTAGTGTTGCATCACGCTGGATTTAGAGGCCTTTTAATCAAGAATGTTGGATATTTGCTATTAGTAACGTCATCCTGAACACACATTTGGCCATTAAAAACTGAAGTCTCTCAAGTCTTGCCAAAACAACAGTAGTCAGGGCTAAAATGCCAGACGGCTTTCCTGGAACTCAGAAAAAAAGAAGGGTCAAGGGGAGTTACAGAGGGGACCTTTTTTTATTTTTATTAACGCTAGTAATTTATCTCTGTGCTCTCTGAGGCCACAATTTGTGTGAGGTAATGTCATTACATGAGCATACAAAAATAAGACCTACAGGAAACCCAACCCTGGCCAATTCCCCAGCTGTGTGTGCTGTTCCAGTGACATTTTGTTGCTTTTGAAAGCGTACCGTGTTGTTGACTGGGACGTAACATGAGGCTTTTCTGGTGCGATAACGGCAGAGGAAGCACACACTCGTTAATTAACACTTCAGAGTACACAAGCTATTGGTGTGTCTTAAACATGTATGACAAATAATTTGATGAAATAAAAGAGTAATGAAAGAGTTCAATACAGTGGATCAGGTAAATGACGATCATCTGTGACACAAACGAAGCGGTATGCTCTTTCTTTTATACCTCAGGCTATTAGACAGCACAACAAGCACTTTAAAGGTACATTTTTATTTTTTTTAATTGTATTTATGTATAATATTGTGGTGTATTTGGGGTATTGTATTTTGTCCTCTAGTTTTTATGGGTAAGATGGCGAGTGTGAGTGCTGTAATTTCCATTTTTATGGATGAAATAAACTTGACTTGACTTGAAGACATTTCTGTCTTAATACAATACTCCCAGGCCCAGGCTCTTGGTCACTGTAAGCTCCTACTGGCCATTAGGAGATCCTTATCCCAACATGCTTCCAGTGGAAGTAATATGGTCAAAAACCACAGTTCTGGTTCTGAATGAATATCTATTACATGTGATTGAAATGTGTGCAGGCCTGAGTCTGGTTGTTGGAATAAGCATAGCTTAGATTTCACGTCTCTTAAAAAGCTTTAATGCGCAACTTTTTGATTTCAATGAACGCCCGTTTTTGCCAAATGAGTCGCTACAAAGCTAATCAAGATAATCTGTATTTCTCTGTATGGCTTGGTTCAGGAGATTGAGGCGTTCCACGAAATCTGCATCTAAAGTGTAGTTTGTTAAGTGGTTAGGGACAGATTATGGTTATGGTTAATAAATACCTGAGAGCTAATTGTAGGTCTGTGATGCCTTGCGACATGTTGGGTCCATCAGGTCTGAAACTGGCAATGAATGTTGGCATTGGACATACAGTTCCTGGTTTGAGTGGAGCTTGCATGTTGACGTCCACAGACAGAGGGACGGACGGACTGGAAACTTTCAGACTGTGCATTCATTAAAAGTTCTGTTGATCTGCTTAATATCTGAGCCAAACAAACAGCCAGTAAGTTTGATGGCTGAGAAAAGCTGGCCCAAGAATATTCTGGTCGACCGCCAAACACATTTAACTATTTTGATCCAATTATGTCTCGTAAACATTAGATTCCACCAGTGCAGAATGTGGGAAAAAAATAAAAATGAATGAAATGCACCAGTTATGACAGGAAAAGCTCTACAAAAATAATCGTTCCATCCTGCATCCATCAATATTCTTCTTCTAAAATGTTTATTTTATTAGTTTTGTATAAAAAACTCTTGCCTATTCTGTTATTTATATTGCCCTGTTAATGCTAATAAAGGAAATGAATAGATGTATTTAACTCAACACACAGTACAGCCTTTACTAGTCGTGTATAGCATGTTTATATGTTTAATACAAAACCAATAGCAGTTTGATTTAATAATTAATAAAGGATTTGCCTGTTGAACTCCCTAGCTGAAGACCCCCTACATTGATATGCAATCCTTTCAATTTTGTAACAAGCATATGTTGACATTTGTGAATGTGAGAGGTTTGTTTGGTACATCTGAGCACTGTCTTAGGTGTTGCACCTGAATCTTATTGTATGTAGAATGTAATGACAATAAAGGAGTCTTATCTTTTCTTATCTTATCTAAATCGAGCGTCTCATAAGGCTATAACGGCAACAAAAGTTCCTCAGCATGAAAAAACTAAAATAAACTGCATTTAGTCGTCTTTGTCTCGTTGTGACGTTCTGTCAGCCATTCTCTCTTTGTGTCTCTTTGTGCTTTAGTGATGCATGCTGGGATAGACTCCCGCTCCTTAGAGCCACGCAAAGGCTAATGTAGAAAATCTATGAATGCCATGCTGGCAAGGTTTTGTTCTATTCAAGAACAAAACAAATTACACCCAGGACACGGAGCTCGACTGAGCGGCACAACAGAGCTCTGCTACATGCTGAGGTGAAGATCTGAGTGTGATCACCAAGGCCAAAGAAAACCTCAAAGGACCCAATGCTGTGTAATTATCCTACTTCTATCTGTCTCTCTACACATCCTGTCCAGTACACACTATGGAGGATGATTACACACAACTGGCTACACCACTGACACATGCAGTCAGAACACAAGATGTTGTTGGTCCAATGCATTCTCAACAGGTCTGTGTGATATAGTATGGACATGTATGCACACTAATACATATATCCTATGAAACCTGGTGACTGCCGGCTGGTCATGTGACGCCGCCAGCTACAGTGACCGGCTACAAGTTCTGTGACGCCATGTGGCAGTTGCTAGTTGATTTAAGTCGCTACGGAGCTCTTTGATGCCGGCTACGGTGCTCTGCATGGTTCTCCGTCGTATCAGCGGTAGTTGGTGGTTCAGTTAACCCGAGAATAGGTGACTTTGAGCCGGGTACAGGACACTGCGAGCTGCCGGTCCTTTTGGCTGACATTGCGGTTGCGTTTAGGCTAGAAAAAGTGAGGGTTATACAGCAACACACACACAGCGGATGATATTTTTTTTTACCCCTAGATACATTATGTCCCCAGGTTTTCCTTCTCCTCTGTGAGAGCTGTAGTGAGATTCATTCAGAGTGCGAATGTAAACAGAATACCAGGATTTATGGACATAAAGAGGCAGATGGGGACAGTTGATAGTGAGCTGTTCCCCATGCGTCTATCCTGATTTTTCAAAATGGACTGAGGGCAAACTGCAGTCTACTACTATTCAGATTCGGGCACCCAGATAACTCAGTTGGTAGAGCGGGTGCCCATGTATAGAGGTTTACTCCTCGACGCAGACGGCCCGGGTTCGAATCCAGCCTGCAGCCCTTTGCTGCATGTCACTCCCCCTCTCTCTCCCCTTTCACAACTTCAGCTGTCCTGTCCATTAAAGGCCTAAAATGCCCCAAAAAAATAATCTTTACTAATATTCAGATTCAGCTGCTTATTTGTGTGTTCTTTGCTGATATGATCAGCAGAGAGAGAGGACATAACAACAAAGAGCAACAAAGAGGAAGTTCCTTATGTTTGGTCAAAATGTCCCATGCTGCCAGAGGGTCAACTCAGGTTATTGGAGTTTCCAACTTTAGCCCAAAGACAGTGTGGCCCTATAAGTATAACAAACTAAACACACAAAGAAAATTGAAATGTACCTTTAATTGCACGCAAAAATGAGGACCATTAAAATCACCTTGGTCATCCTGTTGAACTTTTTGTTTAGTTTTTTATGAAATAAAATCACATGAAAAGTCAGAAATAAACATTTTTAGACTAGGCACATTAGCACAGCACTAAGTACATAACACATGTTCAGCATCCCCCACTTTGTCTTTAAAAAGCACATTAGCAGCAACAGGCACATTTGTAACTGACCTGCCAAAAATAGCCAAAGTGGATTCAAACGTACTTACAGCATGTCTTAAATGACCGTGAATAACAATGCAATTTATTGTTTTTTTCTTAAATATTATATTATATTATTATATATTGTAATATTATTACAAAATGTGGATATCGTGTCTGTATGATAATGTATTTTTATACATTTACAGTACAAATGACATGGTAAATAAAAACAGATAGCTTCTATTGTGTTGTGAAGGCATTCCGTTTTATTAACCCAATAACCTGGTTTTAATTGGATGCAATGTGTTTATGTGAACAAGCAACAAAGAGAAAATATAAGAATAGGTACTGTATAAGTGAATTGTGGCACAGATCTAATATTAAATGGCGTAGATCTTGGGCACTACTAACACAAATGTGGTGAATAGTTTGTCTTAAAACAGATGCTACACTGAACCAAATTATAAACCCAACACATTTGTTTTTGCCCTATGTTTCATGAGCTGAACTCACAGATATGAGACTTCTTCTATGAACACAAAAGGCTTATTTATCTTAAAAACTGTTCACAAATCTGTGTTAGTGAGCACTTCTCCTTTGCTGAGATAATCCATCCACCTCACAGGTGTGGCATATCAAGATGCTGATTACATGCAGGATTATTGCACAGGTGGGTTTTAGGATGGCCATATTAAAATGGCCACTCTAAAATATGCAGTTTTACTGAATTGTGTGTGGGGGGGGGGGGGTCCAAAAACCAATCAGTATCTGGTGTTAGGGTTCATCCGTGTACCTCTCCTAAGTGCCAGACGCCATTGAAGGCTCACTAACAGATTTGTGAACGTTATTTGAGAGGAATAATACTTTTATGTACGTAGAAAAAGTCTCAGATCTTTGAGTTCAGCTCATGAAAAATGGTGACAAAACAAAAGTGTTGCATTTCTAATTTTGTTCAGTATATATTGACTTTTGGATAATTGAGGATAACTTTGTATGTATGAACAATAAGCCCTGAAAAAAAACTTGATCCACAAATTAATAAAATATGATTTGTTCAAAACTAAGTTCAACGTTTACAGACACCGGCTGTGTGTAAAAACAAGAATACAAGAGTAACGATTAATCATCCCTGTGGTTTGACTTTTAGTTCATTCATGACATCAAGAAATGATGTCTTACATTCATTAAAACACCCAATAAACTATTTATTTAAATATTTTAAACATTTTTCAGTGACTTATTTTAATATGTTTCCAACACTAGTGGATGGTTTTGGCAACGTATTATGTATGTGTGCAATTCTATGTTTCTCCTATTGGTGTACCAGTTAAGATGCATAGATTATTGTGAAAAAGATGAGATGTGTAAAAAAAAAAAAAAAAAAAAAAAAGAACTAAGCACCATATCTGCTCTTTACCAACCTTAAGAGATATCTTTGTGCGCGTGTGTATGTATATCTGCATTTACATGACAGTGGTACTCAGTGATCCAAGTCACATGGCAGTACTCCCTCAAAAAGTACTTATTAAATGATGATCACTCTCTTACAGCATGCTTATGTAATGCACCTTCTCGCCAGTGCCTACGACTCAAGAAACCTTAATTCTGGGAAATATTAGTGTGTAGTGATGTACCCTGTTGTGAGTAAATCACAATCTACTAACACATTGGGCCTTATTTAGCACCCGGCGCAGCGCGGCTCAAAGTCCGACGCCAGTGTATTTGTTATTTTTGCCACGGTGTTTAAATAGCACCTGCGCCCAATTTTTGCGCCCATTTTTGCGCCCATTTTTGCGGCCATGGGCGACTGGTCGTACAGGGAGGCGTGTTCAGGTGAATACTTGCCGTATAATTTTGAAGCAGTGGAAAGTGCCATGGACCAACAAAAAGCTGGTCTAAATTCAACAGCCCCAGCATTTCACAGTTATTTTTGTTAATTACAACACTTTTGAACCATGCACCTGGCACACCTGACCCTTTTTCCCGCTGTTAAACTAGCATAAGTGGATTCGGACATGCCCTAAACACACCTACGCCAGGTGCGCCACGCCATGCGGTATCATATAATAGAGCCTATTACTTATTATTATATACTATATAATTATAATTAAAGACGTTTTTTTTCTATCTTTGAAACCTCTTATCTTTGTGAGGACTAAGATAAATTACATTAGTGTCAGTTTTGGGGGTTAATTTACGGAATTAACTTAATGATGAAAAAGCTTAAAAAATTGAAATTAATAAAAGCTTACGAAGTAAGTTGAATAAAATGCAAACTGTATAAGAACATTTTAGGATTGTACTTTAAGCCTTTTGGTTAGATACGGTGGCAAATTGTGGTGAATAATTGTTTCTTTCATCTCTGTTAACTGAAATAAAATGATTATCATCATATCATCAAGACCATAGATAAACAGCCCCAGTGTTTCCAAAATAAAATCCTGAGTTTAATGAGGAAGAGAAAAAAAAATATCCTAACAATACATTTCCCAAAAATATTATGCAGACACAGAGCAGCTCCCAACAACTTCAATGTGTCCGATTAGACTGACCATTTTAAATTGAATGTTCTGCTGTCACAGTTTCTTCAGTGAAGTTGGGGGAAAGTGGTTCCTGTCACACTCAGTCTCAGAGTGCCCCCTTGTGGTTGAACAAGAATGTCCATCCCCAGCAGAGTGAAAAAAATCCAACCTTTATGATATTGTGAATGTGGCTGAACATACCCCCTTTTCAATATTTTACCCTCCTTCCTTCCTTCCTATCCTCCTGCCAGCCGAGCCCCGACACCCATGACGTGATGACGTTGTCTCCGGTGAACCCCCCCCTTGCACCCCCGCCTCCTCCATAAACTCGTCCACTAACCAGGAAGCCGGGGCAGCTGGTGCTCGTGGGTGAAGGAGTTCCCTCACTGCCTTTTGCTGTCCAGGATGGCCCTCCAGTCGTCCGACCAGGACAGGAGTCGTCTCTGCGGGGGGCTGAGGGGAAGATGCTTGTTGTGGCAGGCGGTGAACAGGATGTGCTCCCACGTTGGTTTGGGCTCCACGCCTGATCAGGAGATATGTTAGGTACAAACATTACTTAATGACATGTCACTGTGTAGAGGGTTAAAAATAAACACAGCTTCAGATAACCCCCGCAGATCCTTCTTAAACACACTAAGTGAGAAATAAAACACGACAATTGTAAAATCGGCGTTCAAGCTCTATGTGTGAGGGCTCAAAGATGTGAGCCGAGCGGCTCGCCTGTGCCTCGACAGAATGGCTACAATGGACACATAGGCTGGAGGAAGTCGGGCAGTGTTACACCTTTTACAGGGTTCTCAAATCAAAACAAGTCCACTGGGATCATTCAGTAGTCAGCCAGAGAAGGCGTTTTTAACCAATTAGTGGAGCTAACGTTAGCCTAATTAGCTGGCCACTCACTTCACTTTTCATTTTGGGCAAAACGGTCACCAAATGGGCCCACGTAAGAATCCGGCTTCTTTCTGCCTCTGTAGGGAATCAAGGACCCAATGTTCAATGAGAACTAAGAATTTTGTATGTAAAAAAAAAGTAAATCTGCTACCCTTATTGTTAGAGACTGCATATGTCACGACGTGCCAGAGGGGTGGAGCTTAAAAAATGATCACTAAATGATCTGGGAGCTGCTTTGTCCTTGATTATCAGAGACAAAATAATTATGAATATTATTACAATACAGAATGTCCATTTGTTAATTCAAATAGCAGGCACTTTTGGGTGTGTGAAGCAATATAAACACTGTGTGTGCGTGCACACATTACCTAGAATGTCAGGCTTGTCGTCTATCAGGAGGTCTCCGGAGATTACAGTCTTGTCTCTGGTCAGGATTACCCGCTCCAGAAAGTCATGGCCAAAATGCTTCTCTACCCAGGCATACTGGACACACACATACAAACACACACACACACACACAGGAAATACAATGTAATTATAAAAAGGAAACAGAAAAGTGGTTTCCAAAGGGAACAGAGAAGTTATTATGTTGTTAATGTAGAGGGCTTACCTTCTCATACGGGCAGTGCTTGTAATGTTGGATAGGACTGGTGCAGATAAAGACATCTGTGCTGTAGAAAAGAAAGAAGGAAACACCAGGACCAGGGTGGAAAATTAAAAACATACAAACATTTTCATATCCCAGCTGACAGACACACTATTTATAACTGGGAGTAGACCTTCCCTGGTAGGAAAACATAAGGTGAAAAAATAAATAAATAAAATATGAGACACACCATATAGCACATTTTCCTGATAAGAAAAAAGCTTCAATCAGGTGGTTAAAGAAAGACATTAATTTCCATCAGTTTTTTCATAACTACTCCGACTATTTTTAGATGAATTAATCCGCTGTGGGGTGTGCTTCTGGGAATGCTACCGGAAATGTCAATCGCAGCCTCCTCCGTGTTGACTCAGATTACAATCAAATGAATCCAAGAAGTCATTACTGATACAGCAGCTTCCACCAAAGCAAATAGAGAGCACCAAAAGCTTTTACCCTAAGAAACAGCAACACAACGTGGCACTACACCTCTCCATCAATAACTTGATATCAGTATCCAACATTGCAACCCAAGCATTAGTGATAATTACCAGTGCATGCCTTCCAATTCAGTGCATCCCAAGTAAAGGAGTGTCTCATCATGTGCATAGAAAAACAAATGGTTACATGTAAGAGAGTGTTTTCATCATGACTTTGTGTAAACATGCACGCCGACTTTCTTAAGCCAAGTGGCGTGTTATCTGTACGCTGTATACAGCAGACATAAACATACATGCCGCTTGGCGTGTTATTGCAGGAAGAAAGTAACGACTGAGATTAGGAAAAGAAATAACGGAGAGGGTTTAGGAAAAGAAGAAATTGACAGTTCAGTTTAGGAAACGAAGAACCGGTTGGGTTTAGGAAAAGAAGAAGCCAACGGTTATATTTAGATTACAAAGAACCGGATGAGTTAAGGAAAAGAAGAAGCCAATGGTTGGGTCTAGAAAACGAAGAACTGGTTGGGTTTAGGAAAAGAAGAAACCGACTGTTGGGTTTAGGAAACGAAGAACTGATGGGTTTAGGAAAAGAAGAAACCGACTGTTGGGTTTAGGAAACGAAGAACTGATGGGTTTAGGAAAAGAAGAAGGCAACTGTTTAGTTTATGAAATAAAGAACTGGTTGGGTTTGGGAAAAGAAGAACGGGGTTGGGTTTAGTAAAAACAAGAAGCCGATGGTTGAGTTTAGGAAACGTGACACGCGGGAAACGAAGGCTCTGTGACACATGGGACATGATCCCCGGTGTACTGAGTGATGGTCCTGTGTTTAACCCATCCACCACCCCGACCAACTTCCCCACGTGGATATTTTGCCCTTTCATACTGCTAACTACAGCGTGAATTCACACGCTACCGCAAGGTAATGTAAGTCAATGGGGGACAAACGGCGTTGGTAAACATGCTAAAAAGAATCTATGCGTCTTGCAGAATGTTGTACATCTCAGTGTTGGAATCCTTTCAAGTGTATTACAGCCACACGTTAAGCCGTTTAGCTTTCAGCATTTTAACTTGAAGCCAGCTAAATGCTAACGTTAGTCTAATCGTTAACTGCTGCCAAGTTTAATGTTAACTAGCGCCATGTGTAGTGATGCTTCTGTTGCCTGTAACCTCCGTTTCGGAGCACCAGAGGGCAGGGCGGGCATTTTAGTGGCACCGAAATGAGGCACCGAATCTATAGCTAAGCAATATATCTATATTATATTGATATTGTGATATGAGATTAGATATTGTCTTAGATTTTGGATATCATAATATTGCAATATGGCACATGTGTTGTCTTTTCCTGGTTTTAAAGGCTGCATAACAGTAAAGTGATGTCATTTTATGAACTTACCAGACAGTTTAAGCAGTTCTATTATTTGCCTTTACCCACTTAGTCCTTATAGCCACAATATTGATGATTATTTATCCATTATTCCATTTTTATAAATATTTTGTGAAAGCACTAGTTGTTAACACCACAATATCATTGCGGTATCGATATCGAGGTATTCAGTCAAAAATATTGGGATATTTTACTTTTTACTAACTGAATCTTTTCATTCGGTACGGTGGGTACTGGCCGATTAGGCATTTGTCTTTCGGTACCTGACCCGTGTAACAATGAAACACATCTTCCATCTATCAGTCTGTAGCTCCATGCTGTCATCAAGTCAAACACTGAAACTGCTTGTCAGCTGAGCACCAAAGTATCGATCATAGAGTCAAACAAACGGTTGCAATATTTATTTCCAGTGTGAATGGTCTTAACTCAAACTGTGTTTCTGTCTAAGGGCTCTTACCAAAAGCCCTCATTTGTTCTCACACGCTTAACTTTTGGAATTTTGTGTCGTTTACGGCACAAAATCAACTCCTCGTGATCACCTCCCTGTAAGCTGTCAGTTTTTTGCATGTGCACACACATTTCAGCACGATGTTACTTGAAAAATACCTGTCCACGTCACATGCTACTATTAGATCAACAGCATCCCAATCCCTTTATAGATTAGATGAACGAACTGCATCTTCAAGACCTACTTATCCATCTTGGCCATCTCCTTGACTGCCTCCACTCCTCCTGGCAGCGGCTCCAGTTCTATGAAGAAGTCTTTGGACTCCCAGATACTGATGGCTTTGTCCTGGAGTAATAAAAACACACACACACACACACACACACAGCTTTATATCAGTGTACATTGATAAAGTGTCCACGTGAGAAGACATGTGCCCTGAAGGCGGAACTCTTAATAGGTCAACTTTTTATTAAAGTCAGGTAGACACTCGGCTGTGTCTCATTCCACAGTAAGGACACTGCTAACATGAACTAACCACTCACTGCCGTAGTGCCCATTGGCTTCAATGGTTAATATTGTCCCAAAAGGAACACTTATAATAAAACACTTACCAGAAAGCATGAGTGGTCGGCTCGCCGCCTCTCAAAATCTGACAAAAAACTATCAAAATGACCTTTGTTGAATAAAAAAAAAAGACAGATTCAGCAACTGCACGGCCTATTTCTCTCTTTAAATGTTTTCAGAAAGACGTTTCAGTGAAATACTTTCAGATTGTATTCCGAATGAGCCGCCATCTGGTGGCTATTAAGCTTGTTTCTTTTTTTACATTTATATAAATGTCCAAACCTAGAGACTTTCACACATCAGTGTTTAATTTATTAATATGTATTTGTGTTAAACTGACATATAACCATCTTTTCCTATTCTATTTTGCTTGGAAACGCTTCCAACTTGCTCAATAGGCGTCAGTTCTATTTTAGACTACAAAGTCACATGATCCTGCAGGGCCCATGATGGATGGATGAGATGGTAAAGACATATGGTTCTGCCTGTATAGAGTGCCTATCTTACTTACTTAAGATTGGGTTTTCACAAAATGGTTATTGCGACCCAAAAACATGTTTGGGGCAGCGGCTTATACACTGTCACGTACTAGCAGTCTAAAATCTGCTCACAAAATAAATTAAATACAGAAAAAATAGATATGGATTGGATCACAGGAGTCAAACCAATACAAAACAATATGTAATAATGTAATGGTTCAGTATGGCAGTAGTTTATTTATTAAATGTGTTCAAGAGTCCTTACGCATTGTGTCATTTATGGCTACTTTTAGATCTGTCCACTCAGACATTGAATGAAATTTAATTAATTCAAATTGAATGTAAAAGCCTACATGGGACAGTGGAGGGGATGCACTGCATGCTGGGTAATATCAAGCTTCAATGGCAAACTCTAGAAAGAGACCTTGGACAACTGACCCACTGATACAGTGCGGAAATGTAATTAACTGCTGTTTAAATGTAGGCCTACATTTTTTAACGGGGGACCCCGGGGAACCAGCGCAAGGCCTCTGGCTCTGTAAATGTGAATTTCTATAACATTATTAATAGTACGTTACGTACATGCATGTCAGTCACTTACACACAGGTCACTCCTCAGCTGCCCGTACTGCGTTGACACCCAAAACCCTCTTCTGTCGTCCAGGGTGATGTAGGGCTCTTCCGGGTACCGGGCCCGGTACTTCTTTAAGAAACCCCCCTCGAAGTCTGCCAAGACCCCGTCCATGTCAACCAGAACCCGCAGTCTCTTACCCGAAGGAGAGGAGGACGACATGTTGACGCAAATCCTATTAAACGGATCACGGAGCAAAGTTTTCCCTCTTCCGAGTAGGCGTGTAGAACTGAACAGTAATAGCATCGTTGACTGTTGACCGGCTGCTACTGCAGCTATGTTCCCAACAACTGCCACTGCCGTTAACCCTCTGCAAACGACGATGGAAACAGTTGATAAGTCCGCCGAAATGTTTTTGTAAATACTGTGGCAGTTAAACCTGGTCGTTTTCAGAACTGTCTGTGTTATTTTTTATTTTCGTAATTTTATTCTTTTACTGCCAGTTTAACTTTATGGGCATATCTCTCCTAGGCAACTGCAATTAAGCTAACGGTCGGTAGCTAGCTAATTTTAGCTGACAGGCTAGTCACACAGCAACGGGCAGGTCAAATGTGACATGCCTTCGGCCACAGTGTAATGGGAGCCGTTAGCATCGTTTGTCTGTGTGTATTAACTGCTCGGGCAGCTATCCATAGCCGTTCTGAAACCCACAGCATCTGAAACATCTGGCTGCTGGTGCTACCTGAGCAGAAACGAGTAGTGATATTGAGGCACAATGTAGAGAAAAGCTCGGCAGTTAGAACAAACTGTACAAAAAGTCCTGCTTGCAGCAAAGATATTAGAAATGAATGGGATGGCTCACTCCTCCGTTGTTTTGTGTGCGAACCATGTATGGGCAGTTTGTAGTTATACATGTTTGCAAATGTGTAAGAAAGAAAGAAAGAAAGAAAGCATTTTACCACCACCACCGATATTATATATACATATTATGATACACTACTTCTGCCTAAATGTGACAGTATGCTAACCTAATTCTGCATTTTTTTTAAGTGATTGATTGAACTGCTGGAATGACCCAAGAGGCAACAGTTGTTCTGCATACAGTGACACTTTCGGGGATCAGCTGTGCATGAAATGCATGACATTTGAAATGTTGCCAAAGTAAATGCTTACTTTTCTATATTTGAGTTGGTTTTTGTCCTTCTTTTGCTCATCTTCAATAATTGGTAACTTGTGATTTTGACTGCCTAGTCACTACACTTCAGAACACTACAAAAGACATAGTGGTGGTACATTAAAACAAAACAATATCCGTATTAAGTATGCAGTAATTTTTTACCAAAGATAACCAAGTTTATGAAGGTGATGAACTTCATAAACGTCCATATTGACAGAGTGAATAAATAGCAAGTCTTAAGCCACAAATGAATAAGTGTGCCGTTGATGCTTATAAATAGCTAATTTAAATTAGCTGTTCTTAGAGTAACAATGCGTACTTTATGTATTTCATCTGCAAAAATAAAAAAGTACAACAGTCCCAGACAAGATAATTTACAATAGTACCCGTATAATGTTTTAGAAGAACAATAAACACTTATGTCCAGTCTATATTCAGTGGCTACTTTAAAGTCAGTTAGACGGGTGCTCTTACAGCTTATAACATCTTTGCTGAAAACACGGTAAATTGTACGTCACTTCCTGTATTTCTTTTTCATTAAAGGGAGAACTTGCGCTGCACTCTTAAATAAACTAAGTTCCCTTAATTCACAAGATAAGCCCAATAAGTGACACACACTGAAAAATAAATAAATACAATTATAGACATTATGACGATTATGAGATATAATACTTTCAGCAAATCGTGTGTCTGGACTGGCATATAGACTGTATATTTAATATTTAAGGTCTATGGTCTGGCCCTTTAAGAATCCAATGGTCGGTTAGTAGATCTCGTTGCAGTCTGTTGTTTTGTGATCTCGCGATAGCATCACCTCTGTGGCGGCTGTGTGGCCCCCAGTCTTAGTCCGTACGGAGTTGTTTCTGACGTTTGAATGAAAAACAGTGCAAATTACCTCCACTTTGGACCTAGGAAATAATGGCTTCAGCCTTGGAGCAGTTTGTGAACAATGTGCGGCAGCTCTCCGCTCAAGGTAGGGTTGCTAAACTCATTAGAGTCGGAAGTATTAGCTAGTTAGCTAGCATATGCTATCCAATGCCGTGCCGATAGCTAGGCAGCCAGACTGGTTAGAGCCCTCTTTTTGCTTTATCATGTAAACACATCGTAAAAATGACTTTCTCTGACTGCGAGAGTTGTGTAAAGTACCACCAGAAGATGCGTTAGTACACCGAGACGCCTTTGGTAACCGCGAACTGTATGGTTCCTCAAGCTAAATGTCAAAATCATACTTTTTGTTTTTGATCTAAAAAATAATTTATGATGACTACCTACCGGTAGTCCCGCCTTGCGCACACACTATTGGTTGGCGGACGGAATTAGCGAATATGATTGGTTTAAAGTCATCTGTCAATCCCACTTGCATTATCTCTGTAGCAAGGCCTTGACAGGACACTTGACCGGGCGATTTATATGGAAATACTACAGCCACAGCACGATGATTGTTTATATGTCAGGTTGTTTTCTACATTAGTAAAGAATAGCATCTTGACAGCAATAAACCAAACCAAAATGTAATTCTGTCATCAATCCGACCACTTAAAAAAAACAAAATTAAGAAAATGCCTCTGCATACTTGCGGAAAACATGACCCCTTGTCCTTTGTGGATAACCGTGGGCCAGCTGAATGAAAATTAATGTATATTTATATATTATTTGTAATGTTAAACTTACTGTACATGTGGAAGGCACAGTAAATCCTCAAGCTTAACTTACCTATAGTGATCTTTTCAATGTGTAAATTAAATATTTGGTTTTCACAAATAGGCCCATCTTTGCTATATGTTAAATTCATATCAATGTTCATATTCAGCCATATTTTGTTTTTTGAATAAATTCTCCCCCCCTACACTTACTCTGAGGGGGGTCTCGGGATTTCTGGTCTTATTTTATTACAAAACAGTGGGCCTGCCAAAAAAAGTAGTTGTGAAGATTGTTCTGCATCTACCATCGCAATGGAAACTCTCAAATGTGAAAAATATGTTCTTCCAAAGATCTAAAGGACATGCAAGAAGGTCCCAAATGGTTTAATTTGTCTCTGTTCTCCTGCCCTCTCACCCCCAGGCCAGATGACTCAGCTGTGTGAGTTGATCAACAAGAGTGGAGAGCTGCTGGCCAAAAATCTGTCCCACCTGGACACGGTTCTGGGGGCCCTGGACATCCAGGAGCACTCCCTCGGCGTGCTGGCTGTGCTGTAAGTCTTTTCAGGTTTGCCTACCTCTTCCTGGGTGTCTAGTAGGGTTTTGGCATCGTTTTCCGATCGATTCCGTTTCTTCCTTTTTATTCCGGTACTTATTGATTCTCCATTCACAATTTTTTTGACCGGTGGAGTTGAAACGGGTCACATGCTTATTTCACGGATGAAATGAACATTTTTTTTTGATTCAATGGCGTTTTACCACATTTTAGAGAGCTGATTACTGTAATCCATGGCTGCAACTTGGGCTGGGACGATTACCGCAATACCGGGGTCATGTGACATATACCACGAATCTGAGCTCGTCAACTTCAACACCGCAAAAAAACATCGGCCTGCACGTGGCCACGTTGTGTTTAATGACATGGATTCATTGTGTGTGATTCATAATGACATGTCTGATGACATTGTGCCTTACATGGATTCAAGGTTTTCTAAACAAAATCGAAATATGGTTCTCCTGTCTCAGCTGAGGTAGACACGTTTACGTTACAGCTGCAGCGTTTACCATTGCACGTTAGCCCAGCACAATGTTTCCCGAACTTAAGGTCGGGACCCAAAATGGGTCGCAGACCCGTTTTATTGGGTAAAATGCATTTCAATCTTATGTGAATGAGTGCTCTTTTTTGCTACACTAGTCTGTTCAGCTCAGATGCAAATGGTAATGGAAACAAGTGAGAGTGGTCATTTTTAATGATTCTCCCTGTTATCTATCAGGCATTCAAAGAGAACCGAGCAGCGCTGAAGGCATCAGTGTAATGGAATAAATCTACTTCATATACATTTAAATTCATGGTTTGTTCCGTCTTTTGTCCACAGTTTAAAAATATAGATGTTACAATAATTCATGGTGTACTTTTGTAGATTTGGGTCCCGGGGAGACACCAAATTTCTCCTTTGGGTCTTGAGCTAAAAATGTTTGGGAACCACTGGCCTAGCAGCTAGCAGAGTGTCCTTCGGTTTATAGCTTTATCCTGATGAAACGGCACGGTTGAGTTTCAGGCTGCGTACACGTTTCGTAGCCTAAAACAGAGCGGCTCATATTGGTAGAGAGAGCTACAAGTTATGGGACTGCCGAGTCGCCCTCTCTGCTCTCTGCCTGCTCAGCTGCTAGACGGGCTGCACTCGTGCTGCAACATATGTTGTAAGACTTAAACCCATGTTGGGGGCAGCCCCCTCCCTCCACACTTACCCGGCAGCAGGCCGATTGACAACAGGTGAGGACACCATGTCTTCAGAAGCTCTAGCTTGTTGTTTTATTGTTCACTTTAAACTCACTACACATCAACTTTGCGATCTCTTTTTCCTCACAGCAGCCATTACACTGCTCAATCTCCTTGCGCTACCACACAGGCACTGACGTCACTCACTTAAGGCATCCTGCCTCTCTCTAACTTACGCTACTATCTTAAGGGGGTTGCAGTATACCGCAATATCGTGGTATAAAAAATCCATACGGTCCCAGCACTAGTTGTCATTACCAGTTGGGCTTTAAGGTCTCTTTGGTTCCTTTTAAACATGTTTTTTTGCTCACCTCCTTTTCTATGCTTCCAGATTTGTGAAGTTCTCCATGCCAAACATCCCTGACTTTGAGACCCTCTTCTCCCAAGTCCAGCTCTTCATCAGTACTTGCAACGGGGAGCACATTAGATATGCAACAGACACTTGTAAGTCCAGACTTACCAAAGCTCTCGCTCCCCTCCATGTTTAAGATACATGTTTCTATTCTGCTGGTGTTTTTTTTTTTTTTCTTTATGCTGTACAGGTTATTAGTTCTGCTGAGAACGATTCCTACACTAATTCGTGTTGTATGGCTTATTGTGTTGAGAGTACTCTGCTAAGCTGTGTCACACTTTATCTAAATAATGCCCACTATTTCTCATACAAGTACTTGACTTTACTACAGGCTTTTTCCAGTGTCTGCTGCCAGGATCTAAAATGTTTTCAGGAAAGGTGTTTCAGTAGTGTCTGAACGGTGTAGGCCCAAGCCAACAGTTTGGTGAGGGCGTCCGAGCCTTACCTCATCATTTTTAATTAGTCCCAGTATTACCGTATAATAGGGTATCAAAATTTGGACACCGCCCTACCAGTATAATAGCCAGGTCTTACTCCAGCGCCGACAGAGCAATGTGAGACTACTTCAAGTGTAACCTTCCTTCCCTTCTGTTTCCTCTCACAGTTGCTGGTCTCTGCCACCAGTTGACAAACGCCCTCGTAGAGCGGAAACAGGTAAGACTGTTGATTCCGACTTGGCCAACTAAATGTAAATGGACTGCTCTTATATAACGACGACTCAAAGCGCTTTAGATAGCATAGGTACCTTTTACACGCATTCATACACTGAGACCGTACAAGGTGCCACCTGCTCATCAGATAAACAGTCACACTCCTTTACACTCCAATGGAGCAGCATCGGGAGCAACTCGGGGTTCAGTGCCTTGCCCAAGGACACTTCAACATGGGATTGCAGGGCCAGGGATCGAACCACCAACCTTCCGATGGGCAGGCGACCGCTCTACCAATACTCATCATTACAGAGCTTTTTTTTTTACTGTCTAAATGAATTGGCTTTGATAATCGAGTGAATTTTGAAATGTTCTTAAATGTTAAACCTAATGCTGAGAAAAACGGCGTGTTTTTATGCAGCTGTGTTTTCTCAGAGTTGCTATTATAAAACAAGAGAGAATCTTTGCGTGAGTCTCCACATCCTCACAGGAAAAACTACTTTCTTGAGTAGCTGCTTCTTTATAGATTATGCAGTGTATAATTCTGTCATGGTTGCGCAAAACTGTTTTTTTTTCATTCATGACTCACATCAGCAGTCCGCAGCAACGCGATTGCTAGTGAAGACTGAGTAGTTCTAATACAGAATTTAAATGTGGATTATTTACTTCAAAGGGGTGTCCAACTTCTTTTATTTACTAAGACTCGTTCGTCTTTGGTTTTGTGAGCCAAACACCTCTAGCTTCCATCTAAGACCACCTGCACAGCTGAACATAGTGTGAACAGAGTGTATTTATGGACAGCACAGTTTTATTGTAGACCGTCTACCAGATCCAAAGGCTGGAGGGTCATGGACTCTGTCATCACATTGTAGGGCTGAACCATTTGGGGAAAAAATCAAATTGCAATTTTTTTCTTTTTTTGCCAGATAGTATAGAAGTATTAGCCTGACAATGTCATACTCAGGTTCTAGTCAGAATATACTGCTCCATGGAGCCGTGATTATAGGGCGTGTTTCACCCGAAAATGCCTCTGAACTCAATTTGATTGACCTATAACCAATCAGAGCAACGGAGTATGTGACGTATATTGAACCTTTGCAAATCCTGTGGGAAGGACGGTAAAAACGTCTTTCCAAAAATTAATAATTCAAAGAAATTGTGGCAGAGAATAATCCTATAAATTCTAAGCAAAAAAAAAAAAAAAAATGTAATTCATATTTTCCCCCGAATCGTGCCATCCTAGTGTGGTACAGGCCCAGGCCGTTTCCAGTGTGTCTGGATGTCTCTAGACAGCCACAGCTGAACCACTAACTGAATATGTCTTCCTTCTCCCGCAGCCGTTGAGGGGTGTTGTCGTCCTAAAACAGGCAATAGACAAAATGCAGATGAACACAAACCAACTTACCTCAGTTCATGCAGACCTGTGTCAGGTGAGTCTCTGGCCCTGCTGCATCTGCACCAGGGTCCAAAAGGAACTTGCTTGTGTCCACCTGCCGATTGGCTGGTGAAGGTGCAAATTGTACCGGCCACTTAATAGATTAGCATTGTTTCTTTGGCTGCTGAGTGAAGCAAATCTACCAGCCGTTTGCATATTCTACCAGCGTTTACAGTGCTAATTTTGGAGCCTGATTAGCATTGTGGCTGTAGTCCTAAATGGCCTCTAACTTTTAATTTAGCTTCCTAATGTGATCTATTTAGCTTTATTAGATTTAAGATTTAGTTGTATTGTCCTAGAGGGATATTTTTCCTTGATGAATCAACATCCAAGTTATCTTAATTGTTTTCTATCGCCTTCTCTTAAATTCAAAGCAGTTACACGGTTGTGTTAATTAAAGCTTTTAGTAGCTTATTTGGGGTTCCCATTTCATGCATCCTGTATATGATTGTTGTGCATCATGGAATTGTGATTGAATGTACAGTGATGACGTGTGAAATAAACGAAACGAAACGAAATTAATTCAAACGCAGGCTTAGTGTCTGGTGTGTGCGTCTTGTGTAACCCTCTAAGTTGTCCTCACTACATACCTTTCTCCTTGCAGCTGTGCTTGTTAGCAAAGTGCTTCAAGCCCGCCCTGCCCTTCTTGGAATTGGACATGATGGACATCTGTAAGGAGAACGGAGCTTACGACGCAAAGCACTTTTTATGTTACTACTACTATGGTGGTATGATCTACACGGGCCTCAAAAACTTCGAAAGAGCACTGTATTTTTATGAACAGGTACTCTCACACTCCAAAAATACCCACATACACACTCTAATACATGTACTGACATGCATGCATGTAATGGCATAGCACACATTCTTTGAAAATTGGCTTCTAATGTAATTATTAATTCTTCAGAGTTTTGTTGTACTTATGCAGGGCTTACAATTCTCATAATTACTTAATTCAATGGATTGTACACTTTTCCTCCAGGGCAGAATTTCAGGCCTCCTTAACCCCTGCTTATGTATGCCCGGGATGCAGACAATTTCAATTTTTCTCTGGCATATATGTAGACGCTTAGACTTAGAGACTTAGACCTCTCTTTATTAATCCTTTTGGGATGACTCCCGCAAGAAAATTGAAATTTCCAGCATCCATTTTTGCAAGAAACAGTAAAAAAGACAGTAGAGAGATAACAATAATCAAAGTAATAGCAATATAACAACAATAATAAGGAACTTTTGGCTGTATCTATGAATCTATATTAATCTATCTATCTATGAATGTATTGTCCTCCTGTATAGTCCTACACTTGGGAAGGAGCAGCCTTCACTGAACAGGCTCCTCTGGGTGCTGATGACGGTGTGCAGGGGGTGGCTGGCATTGTCAGTAATGTCCGGCAGTTTGTCCAGTGTCCTCCTCGCTGCCACCGTCACCAGCAAGTCCAGCTTCATGCTGACCACAGAGCCGGCCCGCCTGATCACTTTATCCAGCCTGGAGGTGTCCCTCTGGGATATGCTGTCCCCCAGCACACACAGGACACTGGTGACCACAGACCGGTAAAATCTTAATGTGTGTCTTGTTTTCTCTTGTCAGGCAATAACCACTCCAGCCATGGCAGTGAGCCACATCATGTTGGAAGCCTATAAGAAATACATCCTGGTGTCACTCATTCTCCACGGCAAAGTGCAGCCGCTGCCCAAATACACCTCACAGATAGTAGGGAGGTTCATCAAGGTATGGATGAAAAGCAGCGTTGGAATGAGTAGTATTACGGCGTTTTTCCATGACATAGTACCTGCTCGACTCGACGCAACCTTTTTGTTTGTCAATTATGAAAAATGTACCTGGTTAAGCTAAAAGGTACGTTTTTGTTTTTTTAGTATTATCTCCGTCGAGGTTCCAAGCGTGCTGATGAGATACCAAAAGGTGACGTGAAAACCGACAGACCACTGATTGGTTGGAGAGAATCGTCACTAATCACTGCGTCAACATCGCTAGCACCAAGGGATGGGCAATATGGCATAAAATCCATATTGCGATATACATTGCAGCCTATTGCGATAATGATATCAATTATAATAGAACCATTTTGGAGCAGGTTACATAGACCCTAAAGTAGTTTTGAGAACATTTATTTGCAAAACTGTATTTATACATAATTTTGCAGATAAATAAATTTCAAGTAAACTAGTTGCAGAGACTTTAACAAAAAAAAAAAAAAATTAAAGCATCGGGCTTTTTTCCTTCAATGTAAACCATTCTAACTACACACTTTCAAAGAAGCACAGATACTTTAAATAAAAACATATTTCAAACAATGCTTCTTACCTGCAGCTTAATTCGAGCACACTTGTATACATACATGCACACACACACACACACTTTGTATTGTAGTGACCGTGTATATTCATGAAAGTGGGAGAGAGATGGGGGGGATGACATGCAGCAAAGGGCTACAAGTTGGATTTGAACATGGGCCGCTTCAGAAGCCAGCCCACATGGGGCAGACGCTCTTACTGGGTGAGCTAGAGGACGCCTCGAAACCCGCCATTTTGAAATAGTTTAGCCAGCTGTTTTTTTTTTTTTGCCTCCAGCTTCTTGTGAAATTAACTACGTCTTCTGGCTCTGACAACAGCCACGTACAGAGTATCAAAAAAACAACACACCTTCGACGTTCTGTGTGTGTGTCGCGTTAGGTCACAGTAGTTTCCTGCGGTGTCGCTATGACGACCAGCCACGCTCACCTCACGCACGAGACGGTACTAAATCTGGAATGGAAGATGGCGAGCCGAGTTCTTACCATGTAAGGGAAAAACGCCATTATAACTCAGAATATCCAGATAAGCTAGTCCATAAATATACAATAATGTAATAAATAATGAACTGAATAAATGTTTAAACCTAATGGCCACAAGAAGCTCCACTGTGGCCAACTTTCTTCTTCTTCTGTTTTCCCACGTGTGGCTAATCCTATTCAGCTCAGAGGGAAATGGTGTTGGTCGCAGTGTGAACAAACTTTAAAACCCAGTAACAGATCTAGTTATACAGTCGATCATTTGTTGTCCCGTTTAGTCATTTGGTTTTGTCCTGTCTCTTTGTTTTTCCTCTTCCCGCTGCCCTTTAGCCCCTGAGCAATGCATACCACGAGATGTCTCAGGTCTACACCACCAACAACCCGGCCGAGTTGCGCGGCGTGGTCAACAAACACAGCGAGACCTTTGCACGAGACAACAACACAGGCCTGGTCAAACAGTGCCTGTCCTCCCTCTACAAGAAGAACATCCAGAGGCTAACAAAGGTGGACATGCCTGCGTGTTTGTGTGTTCTTGTATTCTTAATGCGAGCCAGATGTTTTCCTTAATTCTTCATGGGGAGATGACGCTAAGGTTTGAACGATACTGTGTGACCGCTGTCTTGATTTTGGTTAAGGATTCAATTAAGTTTAGTCAGAGGGGTATGGAATGTATACTGAACGTTTTAGCTTTAGTGCTCAAGCGCGTTCCAAATGAGTTGCTACAAAGCTAATCAAGACTATCAGCTCGTAACAACTCTCTCTGTAGTTCTCAGTATAGCCATGTTCAGAAGATTGTGGCATCTAGTGAAAACAATTACCTCTTTTGAAGAGTCCATCATGTTGTTTTCTCTTCCTTGGTTACTACCTGTGCGGTGACGTCAGGCAGATATGATGTGGACTCTCCAGTGTTGTTGTCATTACTTAGAATTCCCCATTGGTGAGACAGAAACGACACACTGTAGCTTTAAGGATCATGGCAATATAGAATTGAGCACAGTAGTTTCTTGGTGTATTACATTAAACTGTGCTTTTATTTTGAAGTTCCAAAGCATGTAGTCATTTAGTTAAATACTCTTATTTAAGACCTCTGGAAATGCGTCTCATCCTCCTCTACAACTGTGCTGCACGCCGTTAGAAGTGCCAATAATCCAAAAGACGGGAAACATCCCTAAAATATGGGTGTGTGAACTGAAGGCAGACAGAACACTGATAGCCAGCTGTTAGTCTTGTTTGGAAAGCTGAGCAAAACAATGGCTGTCTGTCTTCAGCTAGAGCTGGTTAACATATCACATAATGATTATGTCCTTACATGAGAGGAGCCATAGCTTGGTGTTTTGGTTATCTTAATATTAAGAAGAGATAATTGTGAGAGATAATGGTGCCCTGCCACTAAAACCATTTTTACTTGCATTTTTTGAAAGACGTTAGGTCCGTGTGTATCCGCATGCATGCATGCATGCATGCGTGCGTGTGTGTGTGTGTTTGTATGTAGATGAACTGCTCCCTCCTCTGTCAGCTCTAACCAATGAAAATAAAAGGACAACTTTAATCCTCAAGGGGGAAATTACATTTTACACACTGTTGTGACATGCACTTTGTGTATTTTCAGTTTATTTTTAATGCTTTGCTATATTTGACTGGTGCAATATTTTTCTTTAAATCGAGCTGCGTAAGCTTTAAACAACCGAATGCAAAGATCCTAAAAACACTCAACCAAAGAAAAGTAACTGCATGATGTTCCACTAATAGGTTCAGTAGATCCTTTTGTCTAGTCTGTTTTAATATCAGTTTGGATGTCTCCTGCAGACCTTTCTGACACTGTCTTTGCAAGACATGGCAAGTCGGGTGCAGCTGTCAGGCCCCCTGGAAGCGGAGAAATACGTCTTACACATGGTAAGTGGGTCCAGAAAGACTAGTGCCATCTGTCCACTTACTGGAAATCCAAAGCAAAGTTTAACTGCTCCTTGTCGTGCTTCCGTGCAGATTGAAGATGGGGAGATCTACGCTAGCATTAACCAAAAGGATGGCATGGTCTGCTTCCACGACAACCCTGAAAAATACAACAACCCGGCAATGCTCCACAAAATTGACCAAGAGGTGAGGGTGTCCAACTCTTGTTTGCAGTGTTATCTTTGCTTTGCATAAGGTTCTATCATCATGTGTTATGTATGAGCCCTAATAGCATGTTTGGTGGTGACTGCTTTTAAACTGAAGCTTTGTCATTGTTTTCTCCTTTCAGATGTTGAAATGTATAGAGCTGGATGAGAAACTAAAGTCTATGGATCAAGAAATCACAGTAAATCCACAATTTGTGCAGAAGGTGAGTCAAATAGAGGCAATCAAATAATGTATAAATATTATTTTTTTCTGATATTTGGACACCTTCTTGCGTGGATGTACACAGAACAAAATTATGATGAGCTTGAAGACTGAAGCCACGCAGATTTTTTTAACAATATTTGACATAAATAAGCCTTTTATGTGCATAGAAAGTCTCAGATGATTGAGTTCAGCTCATGAAAAATAGGGGTAAATACAAAAGTGTTGCGTTTATAATTTTGTTCAGTATATTTTGCTTTTGTAGAATCTCAACATATCTTCCCTTGCAAATATCATGTTTTTTAGTGGCTCGTTGCTAAACTAATAATTGTATTAATTGTGCAAAGATGCTTAATATGCGGTTATAATGACAGGCGGTCAGGTAGCATTTTTTACCTGTGACACTTTTGTTTTTCAGAGTATGGGATCGCAGGAGGACGATGTTGGTAGCAAAACATCAAGTTATTCCTGAGGGGCCTTGGACGGGGAGAGAACGCAGCAGCCGCCCAACACGTTCTTCCCAGGATGAGTTGGAATTTTTTTTAAAGAGGAAAACAAACATTCTATTGCATAAGGACATTGGTCAAGGAAAATCTAATTGTGTGGAATGGTGATAAATTTGGTTATTCTTTCTTCACAGTGTCTTAAGGATAACAAATTATCCTTACAGAAAAGGAAAACAAATTACAATTTTGTCAGTGTTTTATTTATCAATGTTCAGGTTGGAACGCCACTGCTACATTAACAGAAACCACAATAATAAAAACTGGACTTGTTTGTTCCAAACGTATATGTGAATAATCTCACTGTTTGTATTGGTTCTGGTGCATGATGGCTGTAACAACAGGGCCTTACATGAGGTAAAACATCTATGACTGGCGAGGGATGTATTCTACATTTGTTAAGACGGCAATCACCGTTATCCTCTCACTTCTTTTGGTGAGAAAGCAGATATCATCAATAGCAAGTCTGTACACATGGAGATGCCCTTGACCAAACTCTGCACAATGGAGGAGTCGTTCACAATCTGGTGCACTGTTTTTTTTTGTGTGTTTTTTTTTCTCCTTTCTTGTTTTTTTAGGTTGGATCCACTAGAGGTCGTTAGAGCACTGTATAGAAAACCGTTTAGACAGCTTGTTATTATTATAAGAGGTGAAGTCAACAGATGAAACCAAACTGTCATGTCATTTGGGAGCTTGAGCTTTGCGATTGTGGATCTGTTAATAATAAATTGTTTAAGAATATAGTTCTGGGTGTCATGCCTTCTTATACCTTTTGGTTCGACTTGTACTTTCCCATCCACTCTTGCTGTTCTTGATTGTCACATTATAACGTTCTTTATTGAAACAATGAAGCTCGTTTATGTTTCAGCCAATAAACGTCCTTATACAGACGGATGTGGTTTGCCGGAAAATTGCACCAATCACGACGCAGCACCCACTTCATAGAGGGCGGGCCTTAACCGTAAAAAGAAAGTTGGCACACGCCAATCAAGCAGAGCACTCGCTGCTCATTGGTCGGCCATTATGAATGAGGTGGGTCTTGACGACACACCGTGTGAGCTACTGTTGAAATTCCAGTGCTAACCAACTTTAGCCAGCTTGCTAACATGTAATTTAGCTAATGTGAAGAACTACATATACAGCGCTAATCTGGATTCAAATGCAAAAATATTGTATTACCAATATAATTATATCGTAACAAATTGTCTTGATGATTGCTACTGCGCGTGTCTTATAACTGCAACCAGGACATGTCCAGTTAGTTAGCCAGAACGCAGCACTCGGTGGATAACGAACCTGGCAAGCTAACCAGACCCTTTCTACTGGGTCTGCGTTGTGGGATTTTGACAGGTTTCATCCACCCAGAGGACAATAAAGCCGGTCGCTGTGACAACCATGAGTCCCGCGGGCTGTCCCCATGTCAACGGCTTCAAAGTGGACAACTGGAAGCAGAACCTGAGGGTTATTTATCAGTGTTTCGTGTGGAGCGGGTCAGCCGAGACCAGAAAACGCAAGGTAACAAGTGACAGAGGGGAGACGAGTGGTCAGACAGGGACGCTAACGTGTGTGTGTGTGCGCGCGTGCGAGAGAGAGCGTGCGTGAGCTGGCGTCTCGTGCGTGGACACTTCCCCGCCCTTCCAAAACAACACAAACATCCGACACTAAATGCCGGAGTACTGTTCGCTCTCAGTCAAATACTACCCACGCTCTAGTTTTTTTTACTATCTGGCTACAACTAGCCTACATAGGCTACCAACCACAACAACACCTAACTGACGCGTCGCAGCAGACCAATGTGAAGCCTACGAGCATCACCGTGGTAACCCCTGCACAGCCGACCGTTAGCTTGCTACAAAGCTAGAGACCGCATTATAGATTAGAAAGCTGATGTGCATCGGTTGGCTCTGCGCCAATACTGGCTCCACATCCTTCCACCAGCATCACACGGTGCTATTTCCTCGCGAAAGGGTGGTGGCGGGGACAGTAATAATTGTTTAAAACTCAACTAAGCTTACATTCTTGTTATCCTGCCAAACCCGAAGCTATATAATGACAGAGATGCAGCTAACGTTGCACTGCATGACGGGATCGATACGATGTTGTTGAACCGTGAAACGATGTCAGCATCTCTATGACACAGGTACAGTATTCTCTAGAGAGGAACACCTTTTTTTATTGAGTCGTAGATATTGTAAAGATAGATACAGAGCAGATGTTGCGCATGTGTCTTCATTGTGTGAGTGTGTGTCGCTTGGCTACCTATGCTGTACTCCAATGGACTCTGGGACAACCCCCATCCCCTGTCATCTGTCATAGGATCAGTGGGGAGCTTGTAGTCCTGGAGGCATGTTAGTGGAAATAAATGGTGTAAATATTTGCAGGGTCTCCTCTTGTTGTAATTGTTAAAATTATCTGTAGCCCTAATTACTTCCCTGTGCCAGGGCATTCTTATTGATATTGATCGTGGCTCAGTCTTCCACCCAGGTGGAAACATGCGGTCCACAGTGGGCTCTTACACACACACACACACACACACACACACAGTTCTTTTTTCTTTTTTCTTCTTCAATGGGACACTTACTCTAAAATGTCTCTGAAGAATGTTATTTCACATCTTTTGGGACTTGGATAAAGAGGGTGATTAATGTTTTCCGTTCATTAGTCATTTTCCAATTTAATCTTAGCTCCAGCATATGCTTCAGTTTGTTTGTGTGTGTATGGGAGCATTCTCAAGACCCATGTGCTCATTTCTAATGCTTTATAAGCCTCTGGGCTAGGGCTGGGACAGTTACCGCAATACAAAGCCTACCTCGGTTCTGGGCTCGCCACTGTCATAACCGCAAAAAAACATGTCTAGTGACCTGGATTGTGTCTGATGACATTTGTGTCTTACATGGATTCAAGGTCTTCTAAACAAAACTTATCAACAAAAGGAGCAAATCTGTCTTTTCACGAGTTGGGGAGGCCAATGTTTCATGACACATAATACCATTCCATTGGTGTTGACTATTAGGCCTTTATGCCAGAGTACCTGTGTCTTCCATTCGCAGCTGAGGTGGACACATTAACGTGCAGTTAATGCAGTGTATTTTTTTTTAATGTAGTTTTATTGATAAACCGCAGAGCCGCATCAATACAAATCCACATAAAAGGTACAGGTTCCATTTTTTTTTTTTCAGCTGTTTTGTGGTATGGTAGAACATAAAATAAATCTGTTTATTGATCCCCTATGGGGAAATTACAATTTACACTCTGTGTCCACACTTTGTTAGTTTACACACAGTCCTGGACTACACACACACACATGCTCAGGATCTATACATGCACTAGTGGAGAGATGTCAGAGTGAGTGGGCTAATATTAGGCATTTCCTGATCTACCGGTATCGGCATTTATAATGGCTGATGTTTTTTTGTTTGTTTTTTACATAATATTCATTCATGAGAATCTTATATGATAAATAAATGACCAGGCCTGAACCAGCGGTCTGAAACAGAGCTCGACAGTCCGACCAGTAAAATCAGTTATGTTATTATTGATATTATTTATAATATTTCAGGCTTCAACCACTAGACCGCGTCAGGGAGACAAAGAGATTTGTTAGGCATTATAGAAAGAGTAGGAGAGGCGGACAGCAACCCCCCCCACCCCCAAACCAATCAACCATTACAATTCAAAATCTCCAGTCTTTAGTTGCTAACAGTCAATCCCAAGGAAGGAAAACAGTATGGACCTTTTATTATGTTGGTCAGTTTCTCTGCTTGACACTTGCATTTTGCAGCAATAAAATTGAAATGATATGAACTAAAAGAGAAATGTATCTTTTTAGATTCAATTTTATTTATAGAGCGCTAAATCCCAACAACAGTTATCACCCAGGTCTTTCCATAAAGAGCAGGTCTAGACCGGACTCTGGGATGTTATTTACAGAAACTCAACAATCCCCACCAAGAGCAAGCACTAGGCAACAGAGGCAAGGAAAAACGTCCTTTAAGAGGCAGAAACCTGGAGCAGAACCATGGCTCAGGGTGGGGGGGGGGGGGGGATCTGCCTCAACCGGTTGGGGGTGATAGACAGAGACAGACAGACAGACAGACAGAGAGAGACATGGAGAGTTGTAGCAGAGGGTGTTGAGCAGGAACATGGAGGCAGCAGCTGACTCCAACCACAGATCCAGAGCCAGAAACACCTGCAGGAAGATGAACAGATGTTGACAAAGTTTCCTTTCGGGGACATCATCATTTATCACAGAATATTGCATTAGGTTTAAAATTGCATTAATATCGTATGGTGGCATAAGTATCGTGATGATATCGTATCGGGAGGCGTCTGGTGACTCCCACCCCTACCGTGACGGGTCTAATCACATCTGACTGCCAGTTGCTTTGGATATTACCAGTCCACCACGGAACAAATGGATTATGTTTCTCAAGATACTGCAGTGGAGAAGAATGACTGCATTGCAATGCATTCTAATCTCCTCATGTTATAGCAATGCATTATGCCACAAGTGAATTCATAACTACTCATCCTCATGTTTCATTTGCAAATAATCCCATTGCTTCAGCTAGTAGGAGCAGCACTTGAATAAGTGTGGACCAAGCTACCACATAATAGATGTTGCATTCGGCTGACAGTGTGATAATGTCCTCACTTACACTTCGAACCAGGATCTTTCCAGCCCATTACCCTCTACTGCTCTTCTCGCATAACATCCTGCCAGCAGATGGCTCGTCCCTGACATCGCAGAGCTCCCAGAAATATGACAGGGCAGAACTTGGAGAGTTAGGAAGAACACAAGGCATTACTGAGCGTGTGGCCTGTTAGTACATGGCCAGTGTGCTAAAGCAGAACTAACGTATGTCCATATCTAGGGCCGGGTACCGAATTCTATACTTTTTAGGCAGCAACCTGCAGAGAATTGCCTCCTTTGTATCGAAAAATGCCTCGTCAACTCGTGAGTTGGTGAACTTGGACTTTGGGCGGTTTGGTTTCACATGTGGAAAAATCCAAGTATTCCAAATTAGGCCACAACGTCCAGCCCTGTGATTGGATAGATATGTCTGGGGGCGGGAGCAAGAAAGTAAATACAGTAAGAAGGTCCTGTGTTTTAGTCTAGTGGTCAAATCAGCTCATTTTATTAAAATGATCAGACGTTGTTTTACAAGAGACGTTAATACAGCTGCTCTGGTCACCAAGACTTCGCTCCGCCGCCGTCTGCCATTTTAGCATCAGCTGGTTTGACCACGGAGATACGAGTGATGGGCCGCTAGCTTGACCGCAGTCTAGACCTCTTCAAGCAGGTCTCGGTACGCTTGTTTGGCCCGCTTTTGGTGCGCACCAGAGTTTGATTGCCGCATTCTCACCTGCCCAAACAAACCGCACCAGCAGGGCAAACACACTCTAGTTTGATTCAATACTAGAAAATGCGTAATATTAACGATGGTTTCATTTTGCAGATGTCAAACAGAATTTGACATAAAAATCAACCCTTTGCAATTGGCATCTACATTTCAAATATCACCTTCTCTTAGATCTTCTCCCTTGGCCTTTGGCTCTCTTCTGGGCCCTTATGCCTCCTTCCATCTCCCTCCTGTCTTTTCTTATCTTCCCTCCTCTCTTCTTCCACGCATTGCTCATTTCTTCTCACCTGCTCATATTCAGGCTGGCTCATTGGCATGCCAGCTTCTCATCTGCATGCTTTTGAACCACACTATCAACCCTCCATCCAATGTCATGCCCCCCCCTCACCCCCTCTCTATCTCGTCTTTCCAACTTTGCACTGTCAACTATCAAACTGAATATATGTGTTATTTATTAACGATCCTTATATGCTGCAATTTAGGTGTACACGTGAATCACATAGATCTTAAATGATCACCAGGGGCTTCTTTAGCCATCATAGCAGGATAGAAATCAGAAGGTCCTGAGTTTTTTTTAAAATCTTTAATATACAGATTTTTCCAGATGTCAATGTGAGAAATTAATGGGAAATTTACTTCCGAAAGCTAAGTTCTCTCGGAGTAAGGACGAGGACTGTTGAGCTCTATTTTCTTTTACTCAATGACGCCTCATGTACAGTACTGTACAGCCCCATACACACACTTCTCTCTCTCGCTCTCTCTCTCACATGCACACTCCAAAATGTCCCTGTTAGATTGCTTTCCATTCGCCTATTGGGATTCGGCACAAGGCAAAAGAGGTTAAAGAAAAGCTATGTAAGATGTTGTTTTACTTGATAGAAAAGTTATTATTTTGATAGCAAGATAAAGCCAAAAATTATGAAGCCAAGTCAGGGTTGGCCATTACAAATGATGACATTTCATTACATTTTAATTCAAGAGACATTTGACATTATGAAATGTCAACAAAAAAAAAAAAACTGTGTCCACGACAACTTCCTACGCATGTACTCTAGATCTTCTTGCTGTGGTTGTATGGCTGTTAAATGACATGATGCATTAGAACATTGTGCAAACACTGGGGGAAATTATTCCGTTTTCTCTCTGTTAATGCCTCCCTCATCCCTCTCTGTCCCCTCCCCCTCTCTTCCAGGCCAAGTCGTGTATCTGCCACATGTGCGGCGCCCACCTCAACAGACTCCACTCATGCCTCTACTGCGTCTTCTTCGCCTGCTTTGCCAAAAAACACATCCACGAGCACGCCAAGAGCAAACGGCATAACCTAGGTATGGCAATGTTCACTTTGACAAATCACTACATACTCACATAATACTACTTACTACATACTGCAGAAGACTATCATCCACAAGGCAGTCACAGGTGCAGATGTGGCAGGTGTGCTTCTAGGGACCTAATAGTGGTAACACCAGGCATCCTGACCCGCTATTAGCCCCCTTAGCTTAAACGAGTTGGTCCCTGCCTAAACAGACACACTAACAGTATAATCATAATGCGCACACACACACACACCCCCAACGGTGCAATGCTTTTTCTCTCAAAACAAAGGCTGTTAAAAGGGCTAATTATACACTTGAGTAAGAGCTAATGAAGATGTAGCTCAGTTTGACTGCATAAAGCGCTGACGGTTCAGAAACACCACAGTGTGTGTGTGTGTGTGTGTGTGTGTGTGTGTGTGTGTGTGTGTGTGTTTGTGTCTCCGTATTTAAGCTTTATTTCGGGGCTCTTGCGATGTAACCTGAAATGCAAGAAATTCCACTAATTAACCCTGACGAGGCCCACCTGGGAAGTGAAAACCACTTCAGGTGACTACCTCATGAAGCTCATTGAGAGAACACCAAGGGTTTGCAGCGCTACCAAAAAAGTCAAGGGGGGCTACTTTGAAGAAACTAGAATATAAAACATGTTTTTTGGTTATTACACACATTTTTGTTAAGTACATAATTCTACATGTGTTTATTCATAGTTTTCTTGCCTTTGGTGATAATCTACAATGTAAATAGTCATGAAAATAAAGGAAACGCGTTGAATGAGGTGTGTCTAAACCTTTGGCCTGTACTGTATGTTCCTTTGATTTTAACTATTAGTCAAAATAATTCATAATTTCTGCTTTATTAACTTAAATATTAGGTATAATTCTATACAAAGGAGGGTTATTAACCATGGATTACAAAAAGTAGTGTAAAACTAGTAGTAGTAAGGTGGTGTTAAGGGAAATCAAAAAAAATAATAATAATGCGTTGAAAATGGCAAATGCCAAAAAAAAGGGTAAAAATAAATAAGTGTAAATCTTTTTAGACCACGGAGGTTAACACAAGGGTTAAGTTAGTTATATATTGGCCTTTGCCTGGCTGTGATACTACTTCATTGTGCATACGTCCCTGTTTAACCTTACTCCAAAACCCTTCAAACCATTCATCGGGGCCTGGGTTTATGGGGTTAATATAACACAAACATGAGATTTGGCTCTACCTTGTAATGACAGGATTAATATTCCTGGTCAGAGAAGGCAAGGTAAAACACTGCACATCAGGGATTTGACTGTTAATCCACATTGGATTTGTCAAACTATTCTCCCTTAAACGACAGAGAAGGCTTCTATTTTCAGAGATGCTACGACCACGCTGTTTCTCACACGCGCTAAGGCGCTTTGTCGGCGAGCGTTCACCGTGAGATGAGGAATGGGAAAGTTATGTTTCAATTCGTCACTGAATAAAAATATTTGCATCGAACAGACACAATCTGGAACAAAGGGGTGGGTGTTTGCTGAACACCAAGAACTGTTGGCTGCTTTCCCCATCCACTCTACTCCCACAGGGACACACCACACGGCCGGTAATAATCACAACGTTGCACACAAATCTTCGAATGATTGCAGAGGAGATCGCTGCGTATTACCTGACCCCTCCCCCCCCCCCCACACACAGTTAAACAACTGCTGAATTTGTGCAGTCTCAGGCACAATGTGAAGACTTGTGTAAAAGGCATTCGCTTGTATACTGCTGTCTGTTGCACTTTGTGCAAAGAATACGCATTGATTGACGCATTGATATACAGATGGGTGACATTTCAAATGATAACACGCCAGTGTATCAGTTTGCCTTGAGCCTCCAGAACAGCATTGACGCTCCTTGACATACTGTAGATTAGAGCTGTCAGTCTTACTCTATAATACCATCAAATTTCATTTTCTTTTTTTTTTTAAAGGTGCTCTAAGGGATGTTGGATGACGTTACTTCTTGTTGACATTCAAAGTATTTTCAAACTAAAAGAGAATAGCTCTCCCCTCCCTCCTCCTCATACCGTCCCCTCCCTTCTGTGCTTCTGCACACTTAATAGTGTTAAAATTTCGTCTCGTCTCGATGTCGTGAACCCAGTCTCGTGTCTTGTGTCTCGTCTCGTGAGCTGGATGTCTCGTCACACCCCTAATTCAATCAGAAGAGACATATTTGCTGATATGCAAATGAGGTTTATTGTACAGCTCAACAAATGTACAACGTATTTGGCCGTTAGACTCCATCACTATACGTATCTTTTGTATATCTATTAGTAGGGGTAGAGAACAATCGGACCCCCCGATTGGGTGGGTGGAGGGTGGTGGGTTGCACTCTTTGCCTGCAACGACAACTAAATAGCACGGGGAGAAACCGATTTTTAAAGCAGGGTTCTGACTCTGTGATTGGCCCTTGCATTTTGTGTGTGATCCTGATTGGTTTAACAGGAAGGTCCAACAGCTGATTCCATTTTGGAAGAGAGCATTGATTAAATTAGGTCTTGCTAAAGAATTTACGCTGATCTATATGTAAGTCAGGAGAGACTAGTTGCATATATGCGACAGTTGTACACAGCAAAAAAGAAAGCACAGATTCAAAGTTAGGTCTTCCTGAAAGAATTTACGCTGAGCTACATTAGTATATATAGTATGAAGTGCATATTTACACTAGGTAGACATTCATAGTGAATTCATGTTCAGAGTCCAGAGGCAGCGTTCAGAAGACAGCATGTCATCTTCAACACAAGGCCAGCTCTCTGCGCCCAGTTGCATTCACTTTGATTCTCCACATCACAGAATCAGACTCTCTGTGAAGTACGTTACACTGCAGTGTTTGGGAGGAGAACGCTGCTGCAGCATGGACACTGGGGGGGGGGGTGATGTCCGTAACAAAGATTGGGCGTTTGGCAGATGTTGATGATCTGTTTTTATCAAGCCTCGACGGTATCGCTCAGCTCAGAAAGACCCCCCTGTGTGTGTGTGTGTGTGTGTGTGTGTGTCATATATTGGGAGTTTAATTAGGTTGGCTGCTGAATCAAATGCTGCAAAAACAGAGTGAGAAACCGTCTAATACAGAGGGAGAGAAAAGATTTTTTTTTTTTTCTCTAAAGGGACAGATCTCCGCAGCCTGCTGAGTGGGTAATTAAGTCGTCTTTAACAAACCCCGTGGACTTAGCGTTCATTAAACCCCGGCCCCTCCTCCTCCCTGCTTCTCCTCCTCCTTTCTCCCTCCCCGTTCCATCTCTTTCCTCTAACCCGTTCTCTGCATTTTCACTCCCAGCTATTTGGCGAATGCTGTTTGCAGCCTTGATTTGGGCTCATCCCTGTCTCTAGCCTCCTCTGTTTTGCCCTCCTCCCGTTCCCACCCTGTCGATATCCAGAATTGTAAAAGGATTTCATGTAATTGCACACTGTCCCCTCAGTTCACTTAAGTTCTGTACTCTAGAGTACTTCCTTACCTTCCTCCATTCTGTCTAGGGCTGCACAATATATCCTTAATTTCATCGTCATTGCGATCTATCAGCTGGTGCAAAAGACACTCAAAGATTTCTTTTGTGTCAGTTGAAAGAAAATATCAGCCGAAAACTGCACTCTATAATGTAACTGGTATTCTGTTTTTTGTCAGTGGCTCCTATTTGAAAATCCAATTCAAAGTTCAATTTGTTCAGTAAAAGAATGTTGGAAATGATTTCCTTTTTATTTGTTTGACAAAAATGCAAAAAGCAGTGTGCACAATAGGGCTGTGTGGTATGAGAAAAACTGAGAATTTTTTTCTAATATCATGATAACAATATTACTTGCGATAAATATGCAGACATTGCAGTATACTCAGTTTTGCATTTCTGCTGCTTTCAGTTTGGCGCTAAAATACAACACATTGCATGTCAAATTTCAAACAAATGAAAGGAAATCATTTCCAACACTCTGTTATTGGACAAACTGAATATTGAATTGCAAATAAAAGGCAGCGCTGAGAAAAAAGAGTTACGCTTTAACCAGCTTTAAGAGTGTCTTTCACCACGTCGCAGCCTTTCGCGATGTGTTTACTGGCGCATCGTTATCATGATATTCAGCAACGTTCCCGCATGCTTTCCTCATAATGTGCAGCCCTGGTCCTGTTTTACTCCTCCTCCTGCCTGCCCCCCCTCTATACCTGCAGAGGATGACAGCTGGGAGAAGCTGACAGCCAGGTTGTCATGGCAACAGCATACCGGTAGCGGCAGGGTGTAGAGCAGGTCAGTGAGTAGAAGGACTTTTTTGACAGTGTTTGAACATTTAAGTGAGTGTGAAAAAATGCTGACAATGCTGAAGGTCTGGAGTAAGGGCCCCCTCGTTGTCTCTCTCGGTTGGTCCTCGATGGTGTTAACAGATAGCTGATATGTCAGCAGATAAGCCTGGCTATCTGGCACCGCAGCACCATGGAAATGTGTGGCCTGAACGGAGAAAGTCCGAGACATGAAGCAGTTAGCGGTTCACACGGCTCGTAGGGACGCACAGTGTGAGACTGTCCCCGGCGTTCGACTAACGGCTTCCTCGTGCATTATTTCTTTTCCTTCCCTTTCTCTCATCCTCGTCTGCCCTTCCAGCCATTGACCTGCTGTATGGAGGAATCTACTGTTTTATGTGCCAAGACTACATTTACGACAAAGACATGGAACAGATTGCCAAAGAGGAACAGAGGAAGGCCTGGAAAATGCAAGGTATGATGGCATAAAAAACACACACAGCCATATCACACACTGTTGCACTAGGGCTGTGGGGGGGGGGAATCATTACAGCGTATTGTTGCAAAATTTTCTTTGGCAATACCGCATC
>NC_048427.1:20242512-20244636 GCF_013103735.1 Etheostoma cragini | reverse complement strand
ACACACACACACACACACACACACACACACACACACACACACACACACTTGAGGGAGACCCAAATATCGGATTACAGCAGACCAAACAGCACACAGATGAGGGGAGAGGAAGAGAAAGAGGAGGACGACGGAGGAAGGAGAGGAAGGAAAGATGGAGGTAGTGCTCTCAGGCTGCAGACTCCCTCACCTGAGACAGTGCCAGGGATGTTAATGGTGCTGGAGCACGTCGCAGCAGGCTTGTACAAGGTGTATAACGTATGCCAACTCTCCTCGCTCCCACACGCCCCCCACCACTGCTTCCATCCAATAATCCTGCTGTAGCATCCAATATATATTCTGCTGCTTTTCTCTCTTGTATTAGCGTGACTGACCAGCTATCTCAGACGTACTGCATGTGCGTCATCGTGTAGGATGTCTGCATTGGCTTTCACCTTACTATTGGTTTGGAGTAGAGCGGCGTGGAAAGCCCAGACCAAACGTTCTGGAAGCTACCAGTTAACACCAACGCAACTAGACGAGATGGGGCATCATCTCCATAGCCACAACTCCTTGTACTTTTGTCCTCACTTCCAACTTTTCAGGCTTTTGTAGCTGGATTTCATTTTTAGCGTCTCAAAATATGAGTGAGGATAGTTATAGCGAGATATTTGCTACAGCTGCATTTCTAGAGCTAAAACAACGTTTTATTAATTCACTGATTCGCTGCTTTGTTCCAACGCTGTTCCCTCTCCTCGGTCATTCTCTAGCTCGCTCAACCATACACCGTACTCGCGGGCGCCCGTTGAGCCTCTGTCAAAGTCTGCCAATGCAACGGGCTGACCGTCTGTAACTGACCTGAGCTAGCTGACTTTGCTATTGGCGGTTGACACAGGTGACATCACTTACATGCTAGGACCTAATAACCGGGGACTGGATCAGCTGAGATGGCCCGACGGCTCAGACTGCTGCATCTTTTCCCTGCGACGCTCTAAAACGGTTTGGTCTTTGGTCGAAACTGGGCTCGATGCTGAATTTCTTTAGCGGTTAACCCTTCATAAACCTGATCTTCTTGGTCAGAAAATAAAAAAGAAGAAGGAAAAATGCTTCCCTGAGCCCAACATGACTTCATGAAACCAAAACCTAAAGATCTTCAACAGAGACCTGCAAAAAATTGTTTTTTTGGCTTTTTCTTTTCTCTCCCAACAAATAATTAATTAGTTTTCACTCAACAAAATTGCTATCCAATTGTTTTTGAAGTGGATGTTTTTCAAGTTTTTTATTTTTTATTTTTTTCTAAACATTTTTGGAAATTGTGCTTGAGAAGATGAAAATATCTATAACATTTTACTTGAAGGTAGGTATGTACATAAGAGTGACATGACACAGTCATGACACTAACCCTAACCATAACTTGTCATGACAAAACAGAATGACACTTACAGTTAGGCAGAAAAGAAGCGTTATGTCATATACTTTTTAGACTTTTTTTATAATGTTCATGACACGTTCATGACAGTGTCATGTCACTCTTATGTTGATATCTTGAAGGAAAGTGTAACCGTATCGGTTTACTATTACTATCCCTACAACACCCAGAATTAATTGTCTCTTGCCAGGAAACCCGGTGAAAATGTTAAAGAGTTACATTTCTTGGCACTTTAATCTGTAAAAATGGGAAAGCGGCATTTACTAAAATCTTGGCTAATCAGAGATGACAAATTTTCATTTTGGAAGCTTAAAGCAAATTAATACATTTCCTGAGTGGTAAATATTTGGTCTTGTGCTCATGGTTTTTAGATGACATGATTTAAAAGTCTCATTTTAATTTTAAAGCGCGTAGATGGAAACTTTGCTCATTTGCAAATGATGGCGGTAGTGCCGTTTCCTGTCTTTCTACATTTACAGGGGACCTTTTGTCCCTCTGAGATCTCCCTTCTGTCCCTCTCTTTGAAACGATTGGTCCAGTTTGACAACCAGCTTACACAGCCATCCTCTCCAACACTGGTGTGTGTGTGTGTGTGAGTGTGTGTGTGAGTGTGTGTCTGTGTGTCTGTGTTTGCATGAGGGGAAAAGAGATACTAACCAATAGTACAGTTGGAGGTGATTCTCCTCCTCTTAGGGTTGTGGCGGAGAAGCTCTAGCTCC
>NC_048427.1:20213923-20242412 GCF_013103735.1 Etheostoma cragini | reverse complement strand
GGTGAACTTTTCATGCCGTGGTCAGAACCACAAAAGGCGGGGGGGGGGGACTTTGTTTCTCCCGCGATGACTCTAGAGTCGGTACTCCCGCCGAAACTAATTGCCGTCACACTCATTCGCCCTACCACACGCTCCCCGTGCGCACACACACACACGCTGGCCCTGCTGTTCACAAGTATAAAATTGAGGCAACTGTCTCTCCTCCTCCTCCTCCTCCTCCTCCTCCTCCCTCTCTGTCTTTCCTTAGCTCGTACTCTCTGTCCTCCATATTTTGTTTTCTTTGTCCCCACCTTGCCCCTCCCTGGGGTCCTGTCCAAGAATAACCTTTCTGTCCACCAGCCAAATCTCTAGGGACTGTTCAAATTTTACCAGCCACTCAATAGATATGTATTGTTTTCTTGGCAGGTAAGTGAAGCAGGTCTACCAGCCACTTGCATGTTTTACCTGCATTTGGCTGGTAGCTCATTTTGGACTCTGCCTCCACCCATCCATCCGGGCTCTTTGTCTAATCTTTTTGTTTTCCTGCTTCTTATTCTTGTATCCCTCTGAACCCGCAGGCCTGCGCGGTCTAATAAACCTGGGCAACACGTGCTTCATGAACTGCATCGTCCAGGCGCTGACACACACCCCGCTGTTGCGTGACTTCTTCCTGTCCGACCGACACAAGTGCGAGATGCAGAGCAACTCCTGTTTGGTGTGTGAGATGTCGCAACTCTTCCAGGAGGTAACACAGAATTTGTAGGAATGGGTATAAGAGGGGTACAAGGCGTAGAAGGAAACATGTTCTCTCGCTCTCTCTCACCTACTTTATACAACCTTCCTTCTCCAGTTCTACTCAGGTCACCGGTCGCCACACATCCCCTTCCGTCTTCTCCACCTGGTGTGGACCCACGCCCGCCACCTGGCCGGCTACGAGCAGCAGGACGCCCACGAGTTCCTCATCGCAGCGCTGGACGTCCTGCACAGACACTGCAAAGGTGGGACACACATGTTCACAGAGGCAATACATCTGGTTTTGTTTCTTTATTTGCACATGTATGAAACACACAATAGATGGTGGGGGTGGTTAAAGAAATCGAAAATCTTATTTTTCTTTTTTTAGGTCGGGTAGAATCTATCTCCGTTCATCCCGTTTGTTTGTTTGCTGCTTTTATGGCTGTACTAAACAGACATTCTGTCACTCAACAGACATTTCAAACTTATTTCAACTTAGGTCATTTTTGGATTTATTACAGTAAATACATCACATATTGGGCCTTTAAGCTATTAAGTTTGTTATTAATATCTTGACAATGACTTTCAACGTTTTGGGTCTTAATCCATTAGAGTGATGTGGTATTACTATTAAAAAGTATTACATTTGACTTTAAAAATGGCCAAATAACCCTGTAGGAGGAATGGAGGAGGCTTTTAGCTCAGTGTAGCCAGGAGAAGGGCTGGTTGGGTGAGTGGAGCGGATGGGATGAGAAGAGAGAGAGAGGGGGAGAAAGAGAGAGAGAGATAATGCCACAGTGCTGATCTGTCTCAGATCTGCTTGTCTCTCTGCAGTTTAGAAGCAGAGGGTGGCTGAGAAGTTGCACAGCATTGCTTTTAGTGACTGTGTGTGTGTGTGTGCGTGTGCGTGTGTGTGTGTGTGTGTGTGTTTTATATCCACACAGACGACAATGGTAAGAAAGCCAACAACCCCAACCACTGTAACTGCATCATCGACCAAATCTTCACCGGGGGCCTGCAGTCTGACGTCACCTGTCAAGTCTGCCAGTAAGTGTGCTCCTGTGTGAGGTTCTTCCAAAGCAAAAAAATAACAACAACAAAAACGCAACAAATCTTTTAGGCCACAATAGAGACTGAATAAAGGCATTAAAGCTTAAAAACAAACCAAGCCATGCCCTTGTACACTACGGCGGTGTCTTCCAATACAGCTGCATTGTGTGACCAAAATGACACACTTCCCTTCACGCCTCTCGCCATCCTGGATCCAAACGCTTTAATTCCCTGCCGTAAGGTGAACACCACCCCATCCCCCCCCTCCCCTTTTCTCCCCCATCGCTCCCCTTTCCTTCATCAATCAGGCACAAGCACACACACACTGAACTGCTACACTGCAGCAACAGCAAAAGCCTTTCATGGCGTACAAGTCGATCTCTAGCTCCACCCGGTGGTCAATGAAAGTGTCTGCTCTCTCTGCTCCGAGATGCATTTTTTAGGAATATACAGGTTCTGACACACTGCAATGGACGTGGAAGTGAACCAGCAAAACTTGGTTTGCATTGTAATTGACGACATAATAATATAGCATGCTGCCAGCATGTTTCTCTTCTACAGATCCAGACAGAATCATTAAAGCAGGCCACCTTCTCAGTTTGTTCGTGTCTCTTCAATTTTGTTCTTGCAAAATGAGATTGTCAAGCAGACAAACTGACCAACACATATAAAATAAAAGATCCATACTTGGCGTTTGTGTATCGATACAGTGCGATTTAAAGCCAACTTACAGGAAGCGCTGTGCTCTGGCTCAGAGTCTGAAATAGATTCGCTTGCAGACACAAGTGGATCATAATTATCATTTTTAAGCTTACAGTTGAGTACTTCTTTATTAACGTAGCACCACAACAGGCACGCAAAATGTGGATTCTGCTGCCTTGTTTCTGTCAACATCAGAAGAGAAGTTCTCTCTAGGACATGTCTCAAAAAGAAACCCTGCCTGCACAAAGCTTTTTGCTTATTCATGATTTATTCACTTTGTATTCTCCATTTAAAATGTAAGCCTAACATGGTCTTAACTTGTCGTTTTGCTTTTGCTCTAAATGGATCTTGGACCCTGGATTTCCAGAGTAACAAACTGCTTCACTGTTACAAAAACAATGGTGTAGAGCTGCAAAGGTTATTCCATTTGTTGTCAGGCCAATATCATTAGTCTTGTATCCTTAACTGCCTAACTGCACTAAGCTTTAGTGCGCATCTGGGAACGATGTTCAGTGGAAATATCTTCATAGCCCGGATGAGCAAGCTTCTGAGGGTCTGAGCCGCCGTGCCAAGTAGTTGATGTCTCCCTTTTTCCCTTCCCTCTCAGTTATGTCTGTCTGAATTAGGAAAAACTACAAAAAGTGCGGTGTCTTACTGTGCAGGTAACAGCGGGAAGACGTGCTAATCAACACGCAGCAACGCCCTCGAGTCTAGATGAGATATCTGCAGCATGTTTTTAAATCTTCTCAATACAGACTCGCCATCTTGTGTGTGTGTCTCTCTCTCTCTGTCTTTATCATAGCGGTGTCTCGACAACCATAGACCCGTTCTGGGACATCAGCCTGGACCTCCCGGGCTCCTCCACCCCGTTCTGGCCCCTCAGCCCTGGAGGAGACGGCTCTGCACTCAACGGAGAGAGTCACACCACCGGGGCCACAACACTCACAGACTGTCTGCGCAGGTAACTGACATAACCGTGTTTGTCATGTAATTTCATAAATGACAATACATACGCACGGTAGGACTGGACGGTAACTTAAACATATTACCTCAGTTAATATTGTGATACTACACTGCATCCCCCCCCCCAGTCTTTAGCACCCTAAACCTCCCATGAGCCAGCATCCCTTAAAGCACACCCATATACAAACACACACACACTGAAGCTCCTCCTCTCCCATCTACTGTAGGTTCACCAGGCCGGAGCACCTCGGCAGCAGTGCTAAGATCAAGTGCAGCGGTTGCCATAGTTACCAGGAGTCCACCAAGCAGCTGACCATGAAGAAGCTGCCCATCGTGGCCTGCTTTCACCTCAAAGTAAGTGTTATCTTTGGCTGCTACTTTAGTGCTGTGGTTCCTAAACTTTTTCACATCAAGGAGCCCTTACTGACACAAATTAGACCACGGACCCCCCTCTTTGGTCAGATTTTGTCCCAGGGGCCACCCTCTGATAGGATTTTTGCTTTTAGATGTTTTATTAGAGAAAGTGTATGAAAACCCATGACGACCAGAGCACCTTTTTCTCCCATCCCAGAGTGCTGTGTGGACTAGCCAGACCCTCCTTTGCAGCGCTGTGGGGGAGGGTCTGACCATGTGAGACTATTGTGTTACTTATGGATGGAAGGACCCCTGGGGGATGTTGGTTATCAGAGCTGCGTTTTCTAAAAGGAGTTTCTTTGTTTTCAGAGGTTTGAGCATTCAGCCAAACTACGGCGGAAGATCACGACTTATGTCTCCTTCCCGTTGGAGTTGGACATGACCCCCTTCATGGCCTCCAGGTGGGCACAGACTCCAACCATTTCTTCATATCCGTTCAGAGCGCTTTATCTGTTCACACCCCTGTATAATTGATTTGTATTTGGTCACATTTGCGCTGAATAAATGACTGTAGAATGTAGAATAAAGAGGATACAGGAATTGAAAGAAGGATCCGGAGCACAAAACGGCAAGTCCCACTGCAGTAAATGTACTTTGTCCGTTGGACATGAAGACATGCTTTATAAAAGACACTTTGCTGACTCTTGCAGGAACAGTAGTTGCTGTTGTGACTACGTTTGCTCTGCTGTGTGTTTCAGTAAAGAGAGCAGGATGAACGGGCAGTACCAGCAGACCGTGGACCCCTTCAACAATGACAATAAGTAAGTAAGCAGTAAGCACAGGGTTTGGGCGAGTTCTTAAAGTCTTACATTTCAAAATCAGGAGTTGGAAAATTGTGTCTCAAATGAATGATAAACAGTTCTTCACTCCTCAGCTACAGTAGACTGAATATCTGTTGCGACGCTGTTTGTATGCACAAAGACAGAGTCATATATATATATTTTTTTTAACCTTTCTTTTATTCAGGGTGGGTTGGCTGAGAGGAAGCCTCTCTTTTTGCAGGTACGCACATTCATACCTGGAAGCTACCCAGTACAACCACACTCTGATCTGCTGGCCACTGTGCAGCTCCAGTTTAAGGGTCTTGCTCAAAGCCACCTCAGTGGTGGTAATAAGGGAGGGACATCGCCTCTTTGACTTTCCCCACCCATATTTTATCCTTTCTGTTTGGGGATTGAACCGACAACCTCCCATTTACAAGCTCGCTTCTCTAACCTTTAGGCCAATTGCTAACGTGATCAGAAGCTAACCCCATCACCAAAAATCTTGCTTGTGTTTTTACAGTCTGACATGCATATGGCAACATACATGGACGAATGCATCAACAGCATAAATGTAACTTTATTAATCCGGAAAAGGGAAATTACAATTTACACATAGGCCTGAATGACACACAAATGCTCAGTACCTATATATGTCAGTGTGGGGGGGCTGCCCATAGAGTTTGAGGTTCGGGGCCTTGCTCAACCGGCACCTGGCACCTCTCTAGCTAGCAGACCACCACCATACTTTGGTCCGTATAGGGACTTGAACCAGCGACCCTCCGGTTCCCAACCCTACCCAACTCCCTACCGACTGAGCTACCCCCCCCCACAGGTGTATAGACACATAGAAACAACCACATTTACAACAGCAACACTGGATCTATACAGATGGAACGCATTCAACTCAGGTGTGACGTCATTCCCAGCTCCGGCTTCCGAGTTCCAAGGGAAATGAAACGCACTATTAAGCCTCGTCTTCTCTGTCTCTTCCTGTCTGTTTTCAGGTACAGTCTATTTGCAGTAGTGAACCACCAGGGGACACTAGAGAGCGGCCATTACACCACCTTCATCCGCCAGCACAAGGACCAATGGTTCAAATGTGACGACGCCATCATCACCAAGGCCAGCATCAAGGATGTCCTGGATAGTGAAGGGTGAGCCGGTCGCAGAATTGTTGTTGTTTTTTTGGGGGGGGGGTGTTTGCTGTTCCTTTTTATTAGATTTGCTGCAATGTGACTTTATTTTCCTTTCATTTCCCCAGGTACCTCTTGTTTTATCACAAACAGTTCCTGGAGTACGAGTAGTTTCTCTCCACCAGAGCCGACCGCGGGTGGAGACGAGGGATGATGCAAGGATGAGTTGCACGGGAAAAGGTAACAGAGGGACGAGACGGGCATGGAAACGGAAACGCAAGCCTGCCTGAGTCACTCCTTAATTGCAACTCTCACTCGTAACATGGAACCACCCCTTACTCCATACTAGTCTAGTTCCACTCGTACGACATTCAAAAGAGAACTGTGCGCGAGTGTTTAGGAACCAAACAAAATGCGATGAACACGGGATGGAGACATGTATGGGCCCTGATGGGTTATTGTATAAAATGACGTTCACTTGAATTCAAAGGATAAAAGCAGCTGTGATCATCCGCTGTACTGCGAAATCAGCGTGTACTTGAGATCAGGCAAAAGACATACAGCGTCGTATCGCCTTTTTCCACTGTTTTTGTCTGTTTTTACAGACAGATGGACAGAAGGTTATTTTTCAACTTTCATTTATCCGGGGAAGGTTGACTTAATCCCCGATGCTGTTCTTCACCGTGTTTTGTGTTCGCACATCTGCATTTAACAACACCTTAACGTGAAAATATTTGGAGTCACAGCCTTCCACAAGGATTTGAGGCTCTGCTTCAAAGAATTTCTTCATCCTTTTTCATTTGCTTCACCTGAACCTCAACTTCTGGACACAAGCGCACTTGTCTGACACACTCCTCCTAATGACCAAATATTTTAAAGGATGGAAGTTATCATGCTTTTTTTGTTGAGAATGCAAAAAAGCAGAGGAAAAAAAACTAGAGTGACAGTTAATTCCATTTATTACTCGTGAGTTTGTAGTCAGTCAGATACTTATAGGAAACATTGACTTTAACAAGTAGTACGCAAAGGATCTGTTGTTTTCTGCCTCTCATGCTCATTCCAACAGTCCCGGGGGAAAGAAGTGACACGGTGAACATTTTTATACATGCTGTACTGAAATCGTCTGTTACGGTTTTGCATCTTCCCTAAACTCCCGCATTGTTCGCCTGTGTCACTTTGTGCCATCAATCATGTTTTTTTTCTTTTTACACACAAAAGCAAAAATAGTGCCGCTAACAGTCATGGCAAGGCAACACTTCTTTTGAAAGGGTGTGCATAAGACTGACATGACACCGTCATAACAATGATATGACACCTGTCATGAACATGAAGGAGTCTTTTGGATGTTGTGTCATTTGCTACATTGTCTCACTTTTAACGCTAAGTAAGCATTGCTTGAGATGTTTGTGTTGGCGTAATGATGGTAACTCATGAAGCTAAGTAGTTTCTTAAACCTTGATAACTAGGCCCGCCGTGACATATTTTTGACAGCTTATGGTGTCTTGGTTAATGTCAAGTTGACATAACACTGGTTGTTGTCATGGCTCATGTCAAGTTGTCAAACACAAACATCTCAAACAATGCTAACTTTGCATTAAAAGTGTCAAAATGGAAAAAATGACACTCAATAGCCACCAGTCATCAACATTCAAAAAGACTCACTGTCACAGTTACAACTGTGTCATGTCAGTCTTACGCACACCCCTTCATTCAAACACAGTGGAACCCAGTCACGACACTGCTGCTATGGCGGCTTCATTTAATTTTCTTTATTTCCTGTTTAATTTGGCGCTACAGAGTCATATTCTTCATATTCAAGATATATTGTCGCCCTGCTGTTTCAGGTAAATGGCAACAAAAAAGTATGTATAATGGGTCCGAAGCTCGGTCCTGCATTGTTAACCGTCGGCCGCATGTAGCTCTAATTGTGTGTGTGTGTGTGTGTGTGTGTGTGTGTGTGTGTGTGTGTGTGTGTGTGTGTGTGTGCCCGCCCGAGAAGGGGAAAGAAAAGAAAAGCTCAGTGTAGATGTTTGTATAAAATGTGTCATTTTGCATAAAGAGAGAAAAACACAAAGTGCGTATGTGTTACCGTTTGTATGCACGTGTGTCGTGCGTATGTACCGAGTGTCCGTGTACTGAATCAGTACTTGCATTCAGCATGCCGTCTGAGCTGGGTATCACAGTTTGATAGGATCTTTTTTTTTTTTTTTCACATGTTGATGATGTATGTTAAAGTATATGTGTACAGTTTGTATGTAAGAGACAAATTGTGAAACCTCAGAGTGGATTTTCTTCTTCTTTATCGCTGGATCCGGCCACGGGCTCGGAATCAGAAGAAACGTTGAACTCAACCCGGTCGATCATTCCCCACACACACACACAAAGACACACACACACACACACACACACACACACACACACACGTAACTGCTGCAAGAACTGGACACAGTGATAGAAAAAGACACTCAAATAAAGAAAATCTATATCTGTTAACACTTTATGCCTCTTGTTTGTTTCCTTTGATCAGTTAACTCTTGTGTTGTCTTCCTGTCAACCATGCAACTTGTCCTCTGACCCTTTTTTGACGCATTTTTTTTCCACTCCCACCGGATTCACCACTAACATCAACTTTTTAAAACTAGTTTTACACTTCATTTTGGAATTCATAATCAACGCACCTTATTTATATGAAATAACACCAGATTTTTGATTTAGTAAAAGCTGAAATTATGAATTAATTTGACAAATTGTTATGATTACGACTGAAGTAAGGATACGGTTTTGAAACCATTTTTTCTTTTTTTTTAAATTCCAAATAGCGTTCGCATGAAAAAGCCAAATATCAGATGCAGAAAGTTAGAAAACAAGGAGACAACATGAGGGTTAATTTTGTTTCGTAAATGTACATTATTTACTAATATTTAATGGTACTAATAAGTCAACTCATTGCCCCATTTTCAGTTAAACTATTTAAAGGACAATTCCGTCTCGGGTTACCGACCGTTCTCTGGGATATGTTTTCATGCTAATCGAACATGTGTCTCTAGCTTGAAACAAGCTAGCACAAACCGCTGATTAGCTTATAAAGCTAGAGAATAAAAATAAATTGCTATTTTATACCACTAACAAGGCTCAAAATAGCACCACAAACATCATTTCATGTGCATGCCTTCATTGGGGAGTAAAACGTGTTTTTCACATTGAATATGAATGAACCACACAACAGATTTAGAAATATTTCTAGTGGTAAGATGTCCTCTGCTTGAGAGAAGCTCTTATGATACTTATTCATGCAGATGAATTCTCACTGTTGTTGCTTGTTGAGAGGTTGATGGCATTTGTAGATGAGCGTGAAACCCTTTTTTTTCAGTTTCACATCTAAACACACTGCAGTGATGTTGTCCCACAGTCTGATTAAAAAAAAAATCAAATATTCTTGACTATCTTCTCCAAGACCTGGGGACACATTTGGACATTCCAGTAGTCCCGTGGGACAGCTAAATGAGCCTCATCCAACTTCTGCCTCCTGCAACACCTCCAGTCCAGAGTTGTGGAGGTTCTCCTCAGCCCAGACAGGCCCTCCATGGAGGACAGGCTGCTGGTAGAATGAGAAGGGGGCTCTCGTTGGCCTGTCGTTGCCCTGGCCGAGACCTTTCAGATCAGGGAAACAGTGGACGCACACGCAGGTCTCAGTGGGAATGGAGTCATTTGATGGCTCACGGTCTCTGGTGTGGTTTGAATTTGTTACAAAATCTGTGGAAAGATGGAAAGAGTAGTGGGCACACACTGGAGAAAAATGCCATGATATATTTAATACCCTAACCCTAAGTTTTGAAATACAAAAAAAACACAAATACTGAAGAAGAACGGCTAGACTAAACTACTCAGTGCGTTGCCCGAACAGCAGTAACTGGGGCATGTTCTTACCACCGGTTAAGTTAATAACCGGGTTATGCCAGTTTTTTCCCCGTATACATGAGCCGGGCAGAACGACAGGAGTAACTCTACATCCACTAGCTTAGGTAGTTCTCGCCCAACGTACAACTGGTCAGAATAAGGCTTGAATCTTCAGGTTGACCTTTGTCAAAATCACAACAACTGAAAAAGTGTGTCTCCCTGTCCGTGTAGTAATGGGTTTGATTGGTACTACTTGCCATGATGAAGTCCTCAATGGGTTTAAGTATTTAAAGCTTGTTTTGTTGTGTTTTTTAGCGGTTGCTTCCATCTGCTGTGTTGTATTTCTGAGTCATAAACCTCTGCAGCGGAGCGGGGACGTGACGTTATAACCTACAGAGCATGCAAAGACGCGTAACCCGAGCTTACCCTGGTTAAGATGTAAACATGCACGAATACCTCGGTTACTAAAGTACTTATCTAAGTCTGTTAACCGTACTAACGTACTGATTGTGGAAGTTCTCCTGGTGTTCTGATACTGTTCAGATAAACCTCTTTCAAGCATATTGTATTGCTTTTTACACAGCCCCCTTTTGGGTCAAGTACAAAAAGGCAAGCTTCAATAAGCTGCAGGTCGCGTATAATGATTGTTTGCGCGTTCTACTCAGGAAACCATTCTCTGCTTTACTGAGGAATCTGATGTATAAGTGAATTTGTTGCCTGAATTCTTCTTGTAACTGTCATTTCACATCTGATTGACCCGAGGTTCAGTGCTTTGCGATACCAGTCCCCCTTATGGGATTACTGGTATAGCTGTCTTATTTAATTGGTGTCTTTCTTGTGTATCTGTATCTTTTTTGTAGTTGTTGTTGTTGTTGTTGTTTTATGGACCGTGAGTGTAATAGTAATAAAGGCTATCTATGGTAGTCTTTGAAATGTATCCATACTCCACTAACCTTTGGATCTGTGCCCAGGCCGACCACCCTCTTGGCCCTGCTGGACCGCACTCTCCTGGTTGTAGTTAGCCTCCTTGGGTCCTGGTTTGGAGGTTTTGGCCCTTGCTCTCCTCAGTAAGACTGCCGATGCTAGAGACAAGCTAGAGAACAGCAGCAGCATGCACAGAGCCAGCAGGGAGTAGAACAGGATAGTGGAGTCTTCCAGGGCTGTCAGCCCTGAGGACCCTCTGGAATTTGGCACGTGTGAGGGAACTTCAACCAGGAGCTTCTTGGTAGTCACATGAGTTGTCGGAGCTCGGGGGGTAGATGGGAAGGATACCTCTATAAGACAATCAAGACAGAACTGTATGGTGACAAGCATTTTGTTGTTCATTTTATTCCTTTACTGGCAGCTGATAGTAAAGAAAGATCGGGAAACGAATGGAGAAAGAGATAAGGAGTGCCATGCAACAAAGGTCCCTGGCCAAATCACCGTTGTGGCTCATGGTCCGTACCCTCACCCATGGACAACCAACAAGCATCTATCAGACCCTCCGGGATTTTGCAATGTCGCGATCGCGCCAATTCACAAAAATGTAACCAATCTCTGTGACTTTGGTGAAACTCTCATTTTTTACCAATCCCCATAACTTTTTCGCAAATTTCACCATTAACCGGAGTTTCCCAATCCCAGCAGTCCCACGTGCCAGACTCTATAAGTATGTGACGCTGAGAGCAAAAACATGTTTCATTTTTTTTTAAAGAACTATACGCAAAAGAAATCACAACTTTTTTTTGCAACTTTTTTCTGTCTCTCGCAACTTCATTGCAACAAACATACAAAAAATATCCCAATGGGAAACAACAACAAAGCTACATGTTGAAAATGGCTCCTTCAAAAGTTTTTATAGGAAATTTGGATTGTGCAGTAAGGCAGGCCTTCTTTCAGGGATTTACACGGAATATGTTCATGGCATTATCTCTGATTTTGGGAAGGATTAGTGGGGATTGCTGTGCACAAGGACACACAACGATACACTGGTAATAGCAAATGACATTTAACCATGCACTGGATACATGTATCCAGCTAGTTGAAATGGCTCACGTATTGTCTGAACAGTTACCTTCATTTAATATTGCATGTGGTGTTGTCTTTAGTGGGGTGCAAATGTTTTTAGAAACTGTTTTGCAGAGTCACCGTTGCCGCACCCGGAGCTTGGCGCTAGAGCTGATCAACATGTTGATGTTCTATCGATATTGTGATAGTAGACTAGATATCGTCTTATATTTTGAATATTGTAATATGACATAAGTGTTGTCTTTTCCTGGTTTTAAAGGCTTCATAACAGTAAAGTGATGTCATTTTCTGAAATTACCAGGCTGTAACCGTTCTATTATTTGCCTTTACCCACTTAGTCATTATATCCACATCACTGGTGATTATTTATCAAAAATCTCATTGTGTAAATATGTTGTGTAAGCACAAATAGTCAACACCAAAATATCGTTGTGATATCAATATTGAAGTAGTGATATTAGATTTTCTCCATGTCAGCCAGCCCTACTTAGAGCCGCTCAAGACGAATAAGATTGATCCCAGAATGTACTGTATTTGTAGTGTAGTGTACTCCACAACGCTGTTGTCAGGCAATGCGACACTACTACTATTGGTATTCATTTGTAGTTAGTTTGAGATTGACTTCCTTCTTGACCTCGACTCCTGCTTTGAAAACTTTGTCCACTGAGGCCTAATTCAACATTAATGCTTCCAGAAGACAGAGATAGTCAGTAAATAATTGAAGCTGTAGTCCAGACCAGCGGGGGTCAGTACTCACTCTGGCAGTGCTGGGAGCATTCTGCTGGATGACTGCCGCAAATCTTAGTGCACCTCACACACGTCTTCAGCAGTGCATCGTAGTAGTGGCCAAGCAGGGCTTTGCAATGTGCAGACTCTAAGGAAGGAGAAGGAGATATAATAAACAAAATATATATATATATATATATATATATATCCTGTCCATTCAGCATTTAAATGTATATTTCCATTGCTAATTAACTGTTGAATCACCGGGAAATAATCCCTCGAAAACAGGCTACGCCTATATCTCGTTTATTTAAAATATCTTTGACAGCCGGGGCAAATTGAATTGTGTTTGTTGCCCTTGAATGTTGCCTCTGGTCCATCTGGGAACTAATTGTGTGTGTGTGTCAACACATCACCAACATGTGAAATTGCAATGTGAGCGGCAGCCAACGGGGGGTGCATTATATCAGCAAGCAACCGCGACTACACCGCGTCCGCCTTATTTCTGATACAGTGGCGGCAGAAATGTTGCCATGGCGGGCCACCGCTACCAAATCAACATGGAGGAAACACTGTTATGTAATTGTTTAGTTCACTATTTACCCAATGGTAGAAGAAGCATTCAGATCCTTTACTTAAGTTAATGTACTAATACCACACTGTAAAAATACTCCGTTAAAAGTAAAAGTCCTGCATTGAAAATGTGGTTTTTCAAGTTTTCTTAAAGTATTAAAAGTTAAAGTACACAAATGAGAAAAACTCCCCACATTTTAGAAACTGGAAATGATCCAAACGGTTCTGTCAAAGTCTTCACGGCTAATCCTTTTTAGCTGGACTTGTAGATCTATATATTGTCGGGTGGCATAATTTATAATAAAACATTGTATTTAAAAACTACATGTGTTTTGTGTGCAAAAAATCATCATTTTTAAAGTAACTAAAGCTGTCATATTAATGTAGTGGAGTAGAAAGTACCATATTTGTATCTTAAATGTAGCGGAGTAGAAGTAGAAAGTGGCATGAAAAGAAAAGACTCAAGTAAAGTACAAGTACATTAAATGGGTCCTTAAGTACAGTACCCGAGTACAGTTAACCCATTCTCCCATGCATTGGTGTCTAAATGCGGAATACAAACCTCTTTGAAATCGGTCCAGTATTGAGTGAGAAAGCTGTGTGTGCACCGTCCACTAAAAGTTCTGTTTCTGTCAGCGACACGCTCAGGTTGTTATTTTACAACATTCCAACATTATGGAAAGGAACCCTACAGAGATGGATGTCTTTGTTAAAGAGTAAAATCCCTTTTTTTTTAACCAGAAACACCCCTGAAATTGTCAAACCCACCAGACTCTATTTAAATAAACAACACTTTAAGTGTGTATAGAGCCAGCATGTTTCCACATGTAAATGGGTAAAATAAAGGTTTATTAAAAAAAAATCTCAAAGTTGAGTGTTGAAACAATGGAGCCAAGACAGCTTTGATTGATTGTACTCCGCGTCGACTTTGAATGAGATGTGTTTTACGATGATTAAACTACTGTTGGTGGGTTTCGGCGATAGAAATTTCGGGAGTTTAATGTTAACAAAAAGGATCTTTCTCTGTCGGGATCCTTTCCACAATGCTGTCAGAAACTTAGAAGTGGCAAAAACAGCACTTTAGGTGACATTAATTGAAGTTGCACAATTGCCAATTAACACTACATTGTTGCTTCAGTCAGTTAGAAACAAAAACATAAGAAAAATATAGAAGTTGCCCTATAAATATGAGGAAAGTTTTCTTGGCACAACCATGGATTTATGTTTTCCTGTGTGTGTGTGTGTGTGTGTGTGTGTGTGTGTGTGTGTGTGTGTGTGTGTGCGTACACTCACCACAGTAACTGGTGCATTTGGGGATGATGTGTGGCTGCTTGCATTGCATTTGACAGCCAATACATTTTTTGAGCAAAGCATCCCAGTAATGACCCCCATGGCAGCCTCCACCCATCAGGCCTGATGACCCTCACACTGACGAACACAACAGACAACACAGACGTACACAGACAGATAAGTAAAGAGAAAATAGCAGTGGCCAGTGCAGTTATGTGCATCTTGTTGCTATAACAATGTTGTGAAATCTTAGTTCGGTGATTTCTTGTAACTGTGTTTTTATACTACACTGTTCTTAAATGCAATATTCTCTTACATTTTGTCCACAAAGTATAGTCTATTAAATTTCTTTTACAAAGGTCTTAAATTATTTATTGTCATTTTGTAGGATATACCGTAACGTCAAACCAAAATCATTTCTTAATTAGCTATCTTATTTTTTCATGTATTTCTTTATTTTTGTGCTTCCTTATTGAGTTTTGTTGTTGCTCTTTTTACCATTTATTGTGTGTGTGTGTGTGTGTGTGTGTGTGTGTGTTTGTGTGTGTGTGTCTGTGTGTGTGTGTGTGACTTTACAATTGACTCTGTGTTACTTAAATGTTATACGATGGGTAGGTTAGGGTTAGGTGTTCCCAACATGGTGTTTTACTATAAATCCATGGACTTGGTGAGCAACCTCTCGCCCTAAATAGTCGGCATTTACATTGGTATATTAAATATGCAATTCAGAATCAGCTTTAGTAAGAATCAGCTTTACTTGCTAGGTATGAGGACACATACGAGGAATTTTTCGTTGGAGCATCAATCCCACTGAGCATAAACATACAAAACAACCAAAACAGAAATATACACACTAATATATACATACTCTGAACAGAAACAATATAGAGGCATGAGTGCAATGAAGAGTTCAATAATATTATTTAAATGTGGAGCATGGTGCAGAGAATGTGGAGCATAGTGCAAATATATCATAAATATCTATTATAAAGATTATAAAGAAGACAACTTTACAACCACACTCCTGCTCTCCCTCTCACAGATCAGAGACTATATATAGTCGTATAGTATATATAGATATAGAGAATAAGCCAAAAGCTGGCACAACCTCCTCTGATTGGTCAGTTTGTGTTAACCCTTTCCTCGACTGGGTAACAGGTGCATAGCATCGGCGAGAGCAGCACAGGATATTAAACCTGTTTCACGCCCTTTGAACCTGTAAATTGTCTTTCCTCTGTCACTAACTGACAAGTTTGCAAACTCTAACTTGAAGCACTAAAATATTTTTTTCTTTTATGACATTTTTTTAATTTTTTTAAATAATTTTTAGGGGGTCTAAGTTGAAATTTACGGGGGTCTGAAGGGTCTAAAATCACCAATGGTTTTAACAGTGTTATATTTTGAAAGTATTTATTATGTCCCAGAAGCTGCTGAGAGTCAACCTTGTGGTTTGGATGTTATTATCTCACTGTCGTCTGTGTTTATGTACAGGGTTTTTCTCTGATTTATCTCCCTTTCAATACTTTCTTCTACTTCTTCTACACTTACATACTTATTGCAGTACATTGGTGTAACTGTGGAAGATGTGTAGGAAGCAAGTGTGAGCTGCACTACTGCGGGATAGTTTTAGAAAAACGACTGAGGTCTTTCTGGGTAATGTCTTTCTTGCCTGTGCTTTCCTTTGGTTTTGAGACGTTTTTTGAGCAAGCCTTGCAAAGTCTGCACAAAGAGACCAGTGATGGAAAGATGAGCGGCCATCGGCAACACGCCAGGCTTCCAAACTTCCATCCTTTCACAAATCATGTCTTTTTTTTCTCTCACCGCCACAGTCCACTTCGCTCCGTTGAGCACTGAGTCAGCGGACTGTGAAAGACACGCGCTTTAACCCTCCTCCGCCCTCCTCTGCCGTGCTCTACAGTATTTATATCACACCCTGATAATCAGCACTCGGTGTCCTACTCACGCCCCCCCCCCCCCTTCAGATATCATGTACAGTGAGTACAACGTGTTTTTATCACAAACATACATGATGTTTGCCAATATTAAAACAAAATGCTTATTTCCATACAAACCAAAATCATTACTTAGTTAGCTGTCTTCTTCTTTCGTGTATTTATCTATTTTTTTGCTTCCTTATTGAGTTTTGTTGTTGCATTTTTTTACCATTTATCTTTTTCTTTGTGTGTGTGTGTGTGTGTGTGTGTGTGTGTAATTGGACACAGGACTGGGTTCCCAGCAAAGTAAAGGCGTTTCTGTTGATCAAAGAGCTCGCTACGAGCCGCAGAGTACAGTATAGTAGAAAGTGTGGCAACGTTGGCTGTAGTTGTAGGGGTCAAATCTTACCTGGACCACAAATAATGACCCCCAAAATACTGAAAACACCACAGTCAGTTTTCTAATGTTTCCCAGTATGGGTTGAAAGCAAGTAGGGCTGGGTATCACCAATGATTTCACGAGTGGATTCGGATTTACAAGGTCCCTTTTCAGTTACATTTCCACTTCATTTAAATAGGTCAGACACAATACCGATTTTTCTTGCATACAGGAGATTCTAAGAGAACTTATGCTGTCAATTTTGACATTATCAATTGAAATCCAGGTGAAAAATAGGTTAATAGGTTGATTTTGTGATTTTATGAATCAATCCCAGATCACTCAAACAAAGATCGACCTCCATTGGAGAATCCATTATTTTGAACCCAGCCCTGAATACAATGTTAGGAGCGGCCACTCACCTGGCGAGATGTAGAAGCGCTGGGGGGACTCCTCGATTTGAAGACCAGAGTGAGAGGGGCCTGTGTTTCAGCAATGGAAGCTCATTTGGGTACCAGCTCTCTGCCTGACCTGGGACTTCCCCCCCCTGTGTGTGTGACACACACACCAAAGTTCGACCAATGCCAGTGCCTTTAAAAAGTCCCACATGAACTTTTGTGTTTCTAAACACTGAATCACAGCAGATGTTCAGTAATTAGGACATTATGACAATAATTAACATTTAAAACCCTATTTCTACCAATGGACAGAAATATCTACAAACATATATATATATATATATATATATATATATGAAGTTCTGGCATGTTTCATGGTCCCTGTGAGTTAAATGGAAGTTTCAGGTCCTGTACTTTGACTTTTGACACCTTTCAGAACAGTTTTTGAGCCTAGAAACAGTAATAAAAATAGACTGATCTCATGGTCCACTTGCTTGTTTTCCCTGAAGTTTTCAGACAGTTTGGGCCTTTCTCAGCAGATGGAGTTCCCTCAATTGTCATGAAGTAGTTTAGTTGTTAACTGACAACAGTTGAAATACTGTAAGAACAAAGCTTTTTCTGGTAAGCTCCCCTCCCATGGTTCTTAAAGTGCTCATATTATGAAAAAAGCTATTTTTCTGGGATTATTTTGTGTCTCTGGTGCTTCCACATGTATACAATATGGAAAAAAAACTATGCATGCTGTTTAAAGTGAGATATAGTGTCTGAATGTGACCTGAAAATCGCATTAAAATGAACATTTTTGTATTAAAGCCATTCTTGTGTAGCTTTAGCTTGACTATATGTTTGGGGTTGTTGCTCAGCCAGAATGTAAGTATTATCCCAATATAATGTAAAATATCAATAGAACACTTGTAGAATAATATTTAAGAATATAAATCTCCTCCCTAGCGGCAGTTTCCTGCAGGTGTCCTTCAGGGTTTTTAAAAACGTACATGTGTACCTCTTTCTACTATGACAAGTCAGAATGTCTCCTCAAAAATTCCCGATTGACTTAAAAGCTTCTCACATAAAGGTTTTGGATTTGAGTCAGCTGTTCTTCTGTTTACCTCGTAACTCAAACGTGGGTTTTTGTTAAAAGGGGACACATACTTATAAAAGAACTTGCTTTGGTTTAATTTGATTCCAGTGTCTTTTCACAAAGTGGCTCCAAAACTATCAATCTTTAACAAGTCATTGTGGTAGAGCCCCCTGACCTGAAGTTAACACACACAGGTTGACCACAGTGACTCACTTTTAACAGCTATTAATGGTTTTTAAAAGATGTGAGTAAACCCACTTTCCAGACATCAGAGTGAAACTGGAGGACAGTTCCGCACCATGTGTTCCACTCTCCACTGAGCACAGACCAGATTTCACGGTTTCATCTCTGCATCACTTGTCATGTCGGCCAGGATCTTTCTGGCCATGTGCAACTTAGTTTTAGACCGAGAGTACACACAACACGGAATTCTGCACCGGCCGATATTAAAGACATGAACCGGACACAACCAGAGGGTCATTTTGATCCAAGTATGGGTACAAAAAAATCTTTAAATTTTTAAATCCTACAAAGCTTTAGTTAAATCCTTAACCCTCATGTGGACCTTGGGTCAAATTTTCCTATATTAATGTTCTACTCAATTGTAATTACCCCAAATACCATGATTGATTCTACCCAGCGCTCTTTGCCAAGTACAAATCTCTACTTTCATTCATTTTGGGTTGTCTTATTTAATTTTATAGCATTTGAAAAAATTGAAGTGGCTTCAAAATAGTGTAAAAGTTGACATGTTCTAGTCTGTGATTATCCTCAACATCTGTTTCTTTCATTTTAGTCTAAATAATTCCTAATTTCTGCTTTTCTAACTCAAACGTTAGGTATAATTTCCTGTAAGTTAGTGTTACGTAATGTTGAAAACGTCCAAAAAAGTGACAAACATCGGAAAAAAAGAGTCAAAAGCGTTGAAAAATGGAACAAAAACGTAAGAATAAGTTAAAAAACGTTGATTAATAAAGCCTCAACAAAAGTGTTAGTTGATTGTCTTTTGTCGGGAAGACAACACAAGGGTTAATCAGTGCAAATTGCTCCATGTGGCATTCAAAAAGAAAATGTTGACCACATATTAACCCTTGGGTTGTCTGTAAAGTATAAAATATTATTATTATAAACTAGTGTTACACTTCTTGCTGGAATTTATGGTCAATAAACCTCATTAATATTAACCTATTCCTCCTTTCTGAGTTTACAAAAATCACAAATAATGAACTATTTGGACTAGCAAATTAAAATCAGAGGATGTGGAGTGGATCCCAGACTGGGATATGTCAACATTTAGTCAGGAAACTGTTTAGAAACCATTTCCGTTTCTCTTTTTAAGTACAATAAAGTTGAATAAACCCCCACAATTTAATGCGAGTAATGATCCAATCCTTCATTTTACTTGCAAAAAGCATCGTATGGAACCATCCAAGTTATTTTTGAGGCATTTTGGTTTAAAGTAATCTGTATTTCTGATACAGAAACTTTGAAAACGGGTTAAATTTGACCCGAGGACAACAAAAGGGGTCAACTATGCTATTAATCTCACACAGTACTTGCTTGCTTACTGTAATTATTCATGATGTGTTTATGTGACTAGATCAAAGTGGGTAAAGCAAAGAGAGGACATCAGAAAAGAAGAGAACCCAAAGTTCGAGAACACAAAGCACTTGAATTGAAGCTTTAGGTTTCACACAACTTAATCACAAGGAGGCTTTGCTGTGCAGCTTGTAGAAGATGAATGAAATTCTGGGGTTACAAGTCGTTCAAGGAGTTAGTTTTTCTTTCTTTTTTCTTTTTTAATACATATGATTTTGGTTCTGCCTTGTGACATTTTAGGCAGAATGCATGGGATTTGTCCGTTGCGGAGCTTAGCGCCATGACGGATGTGATTGGTTTAAAGAAATCCAATAAACTAGAGTACTTTTTTCTCCCATCCCTGAATGCGGTGTGGACTAACCAGACCCTCCTCTGCAGCGCTGTGGAGGAAGGTCTGGCGTGAGACTACTAACGCACTGACGTGATCCCTCACTGGCTGCCCACAAGCAAACATGATAGAGACACAGCTGTTGAGAACTGAACCTGGGTGTCTGCAGCACATCTGTCCAATAACGGGCTTTCTGATTGGCCAAGGAAGTGGACGGAAAACAAAGTATTAAACAAAAAACAATGCATTTATATATATAAAAAAAACCTAGCCTCTGAAATAGAATGAAGAAATGGAAGGTGAATGAGTGAGACTTCCACTCCAGGCACATCTGTATGTAAATCATCTCGATACAAACTCTGTGTCAGACAACAAATGAAGTAGAAAACCAAGAAGCTGAATTTGAGGAAGCAAAGATCCAATAATGACTTGGCTCTGTGTTGAGTCACAGTGAAACCTAAAGCTTCTTCAAGTGGAACATTTACTTTAACCGGCGCTGAGATAAGCTCAGATTAAGCCTGCACGATTCGGGGAATAATATATCACAATTCTCTGCCATGATTTTTTTGACCATGCCAAATTGAAACAGACTTGGCAGTACCAAACGTAGATTTTATTTTTTATTTTTCATTCATTTAAACACAGAGGCTCCAATGAAGAGAAGAGAGAGCATTGCAGTGCTTTAAAACGTAAATACAGTATACTATGTGCAGTATATAAGAAAGTAGTAGTGGTTGGGATGTCGGCTCATAAAATTAAATGAAAAATGAATCCTTTTTTCAAAATCAGCATTTTGTTTAAAAATTACAACGTGAACAGGGTGAATCGACATCGTGATTTTATAATAATTAATCCTGCAGGCTCAGATAAAACTTGAATGATGAAACTTAAAATGGTTTGGAGGAAAAAATACAGAAGCATGCAAAGAAAATATATATATATATACTACTTGCTAATATAAATTAGCAAGCAAAAACTGTGTGAATATACAGTATATATACACGCACATACAGTGGGGCTCAAAAGTTTGGGCACCCCAGGTAAAAATGTGTATTAATGTGCATAAAGAAGCCAAGAAAAGATGGAAAAATCTCCAAAAATCATCAAATGACAGATTAGACATTTGTATAATATGTCACAAAAAGTTAGATTTTATTTCCATCATTTACACTTTCAAAATAACAGTAAACAAAAAGACTATCAGGTCTCAGCTTTCCAAAGAGGAACTAGAAACTCTCCAGGGTGGCCAAACTTTTGGAGACCCCATTTTTTTGTTTTCTGTTATTTTGAAAGTGTAAATGATGGAAAGAAAATCTAACAGTTTTGTGACATATTATACCAATGTCTAATCTGTCATTTGATGCTTTTGGAGATTGTTTCCATCTTTTCTTGGCTTCTTTATGCACATTAATACACATTTGGGGTGGCCAAACTTTCAAGCCCCACTGTATAGTGTATACACGCAGATTTTTTTGTTTTTCTTCATGCAATTTGTACAACATATTTGATTTGAGTGTTACATCATAGGTAAAAGTGAATAGGTGGCAAACAAAAAAATACGTACCACCAATATCATAGAAATGAAGCCAGGACAACTATTTTTCCAATAGGTTTTAGAGTGCATTTAAAAAGTTGTATCACCACTTGAAGGGCCTTGCATGGTCAAGCTCCCGCTTACAACCAGTATCTATTACACAACCACAGTCCTGGTCTCTCTCGGAGGTCTTCAGACCTTCTAACTGTCCCCAGAACCCGTTTTAAAACCAGAGGTGATCGAGCTTCTTCCGTGGTGGCTCCAAGGCTCTGGACCTCTCTCCCTTTAGCCTTGAGAGCTTTGGATTCTGTGAAAACTTTTAAAAAACACCTCAAGGCACATCTTTTTAGACAAGCTTTTAACTAGCAATTTGGCTTAGTATTAAATGTGTTGCTGTTTTATTTGTTTTTACTGTGAAGCACTTTGTGACCCTTCTTGTCTGTGAATGGCCCGTTATAAATAAAGTTCACTTACTTACTTATGTTAGGAAAACGCACTGCATAAAGGTACAATATGTGTCTTCATTTATCACAGGCCATGGGAAAAAGTAAGGGCTAAAAACAAAAGAAAAACTGCAGACACACAAGAGGAAGGCTCTGTGATTACTGGATGACACCTCTAACCAAACCACCACCTTCAGAAACCTGAACACCCAAAATAGAGTCGCTGCAGGTGGGTAGGCAAATTCAGGGAAGGCTAAAAGGAAGCAGGTCGACACAAAAACAGAACAACGAAAAATGGCTGAATCAGGACTAAATCAGTCAACCTATGCAAAACGCTAGGCGAGTTAAAGACGTGCAGTTTTCAAAAGTCTTGATTAACTGAAATATATTATGAATATATTCATGCTTTTTATACCAAATGGTAAAGGGGATGATGATGTTTTTGGAAAATCAGACAACAATGGTAGGCTTAGGTCTTAGAGTGGGACAGACATATTTTAGATTAAGTGTTTTTTTTTTATGGCATAATTCTATGTACAGTACACTACATTTTGAGTAATTTTTAAAAAATTGAATTGATTGATTGATTTCGGCATGTAACAAATACTGACTGCTTACTAAAAGAATATGAACTAATTAAAAGAACATTGCACTTATTACAAACTCTCACTAACCAAATTTTCATAAACAGCATGAATACATGATTCATGTCCAAAAAGGAGTAGGAAGAAGTTATATGGTCCTAATTCTTCTCCATAACTCACTAACTCAATATTAATTTTTTCACTCCGACAGTTCCAGATTTACGGCACTAGATGGAGACATCCCGCCATTTTTGGAAAGACAATCTCATCAGTGCAGGATCAAGAATAATGTCCAACCTCCCCGTGTACTTGTCATAGTAGATTGACATTCTCATGTCCAAATACTGTCTGAATATCTTAGACATCACTCCTAATCCTACACTTTAAGAAGGGAAGCAGATTCCCTAAAACTTGTCCCAGGTAAAGTATGTGGATGAGGGGAGGAAATGAGCAGTACTATGGAATATAGCGAGTATTGTTAGGGTATGTTTTATCAAAGAAAGAGATTCCACATACCGTGCAGTACTCCCCTAAAACTTCTACCAGGCCATTGAACGTTGGTGTCACCCACAAGGGAAGGAGAGATATAGGCCCTGTTTTAGAAGGGTGCTGGAGCAACCCTAACGTTAACACCGGCACCCATAAAAAGTAATTTAAAAAAAATAAGTCTGTGTTAGTCTGTTGTGATTATGAGTTCTGCTCTAGGAATATCACAGCATTGGGGGAACTAAACCCAGAATCTCGACCCCTGGATCATTCAGAAAAAAAGTAGAAGCCAACTTCTTTTTAGTAAATTGTGCTTGTCGGCCATTAGTCCGTAATGCATACAGCTCTAACTTTCATAATGGTGCATATTGGAAATGTCTGCTTTTCCATATCCGATTTAATTTGCAGTACCGACTTACAGTTGTAGTAATTGTCCTGTGGCTCAGCATTAAAGTACGTTTTCTCAGAATTGTTGGTTTCCCCTGCCATGATGGTCCAAAATGATGATTTTTATTATGATCAAAGCAGCTATAAAGATATTGCCTACTACTTGTATGTGAAACTGGTCACTGGTGATGAACCTACAGAGCTTCATCTCCCAAATATGCAGTTCCATTCACCTTTATTCAGCTTTATGGTGAGTTTAAGTTTAAGTTTTGTCTTATTGTTTGGGTTTTTCTAGCTCAATTTCAATTTATTCCACCTTTATTCATAGTATCAATTCATAACAAGAGTTATATCAAGATAGAATAGGTCTAGACTCTAGACCGGACTCCAGATTTTACAAGGACCCAACAGTTCTAGTAGTTTCCTAGCTGACGACTTTACTGCACAGCTGCACGTTTTCGTTCTCCATTGATATCCATTGTAGTCATGAGAACATCAGCCTTGGCGCTGTTTATCTTTTAAGTTTGCCTTTGGGTGTATGAAAGTTCCTTTAGAATGCCTACTTTTCCCAGTCAGAAACTCTGCTGTGCTTTACATCCTGTTCAGTACAAATCCCTGATGCTAGACTTCATGTGAGCTGTCCTGCATAATGTTATTCATACGCTGAATTTGTTCTACTTTGAGTGAATATTATCCAACAGAATAAAAAAAGAAGGTTTTTCAGGAGTAGTTTGACAGGTCATTTTTCTTTTGATCTCACCCTACCCAGGCTTTGGCGCCGCGGTCACACATATAATACATCTATTGTTGACCGCGCTGATATTTTTTACATTGACATTTAAATTGCTACTCAGCTGGCTAGAGGTGGATGAGAAAATTCATTTTCTAATATGGGCTCATTTCCATCCTCTCACCTGCCACCACCACACTTAGACACCCCCAAGCACGACATTCATTACAGAGCACTTTACTTGTTATCACTGTGGAAGTGGCACAGCGTGCGTAGTCGTGAGTCAGATGGATGCGACTCAGGCGGGAGAGAAACTAGGAGGATATATGTGAGGTGTCGTTTTACGTAGGCTCCCTCTGGGAAGGTATTGAATTTGAGCCTTACCTACTTCTACGTGTCAGAGGATGTCTAATTAATCAGCATATAGCCAAAGAAAACATGCATCTGAAATGTTGTCACGTCATATGAGATCATTTAGATTTTCAGCTTCAACTTGATACAAAATGACACCCCTGTCTTCCCTGGGGGGCCTTGTTAGCATTCATTCCTGGACTTGGAGATCAACATGCTGTCTTTCACCCTTTTGGTTTTATTTATTTGGGCTGTTTGCTTAATATTTATTTTGTCTTCATTTCTGTTTTATGGAAGCCCTGAAAGGCAAGGTGAAAAACTTAGGTTTTGGCCAGAAATGCCCAATTTCTTTTCACCTTGCATTTCAGGGCTAACGTACTGATTTGATAAACTATTAACGTGTGGTCTTCCCATCTTCATCCAGCCTTGAGCTATGTGGAATTTACTGTCTCCCACATTGGATATTATCTGTATATAGCATTGTGTATTATGTATGATGTTCACATATCAAGGAAAAACTAGCTCCTCCAAGTTATTCCTGTGGGAAAATACACAGTAGAAAAGATCTTTAAGGAGAAAAAAGGCGCAAAAACAGGCTTGACCCCACGTGAACTTGCATAGTTTCTGCTTCTGTCAAACTCTACCTAAGTTTAATTTCCAGGAACTTTCTACGTTGTAGCTTAGAGTAGCCAGTAGTAATCATAGTGCATGCTGCAAAGTGAGTCCACACTAAAACAAACCCACACTCAGGCTACATTGCACATCCACTCACACACAAATACCCAGTTGGACCATGGGAGCAGAATCTGGCCTGCATTTTAATCGCAGAGACAAATACATTGGCCTGTCCATTACAATCAATGATCACATTATAGTCTATGCAACAATAAAGAGTCACAAATAAACATCTGCTTTCGACATTATATCACACAAAACATAAGCTATGTTAGCTGGGAAAATGTTACTAGAAGTGATTTACAGTATGTTTTAGTTCCTAACATGTCTGTATAGTACAAAGGCCTTTGGTTGTTCGGCTTTTGGGGAGAACAGGTTACAATGTTGATATGCTGTACATTGATGTTATCACATGATTTTATATTAAGTTCCAAGGCACATAGATAAAAGTCACAGAAAAGTACATATCCATGTCTGTACACTGTCAGCAACAAGCATGTAAATCACAACCAGCGGGGCTAAAATCTGGCTTTAATGTGCAATCTGTAGTGTTTAAAACCCACTTCCTTCGACCAAAAAAATGTCTTATTAGTTGCTGCTGATTTTAACTTAAAAATCTACAAAGATGTCGCTAAAGCTCAGGTAAATCTCTGTACCTTTTTTTTTGAGACTGTGTCTAGCAAAAACAACAGTGGCCAGCCAGTAAGTGTGCAAAACTGGTTTTGCTTAGTGAGGGAACACAGAAAGTGGGATACACAACCCTCCCCATGCAAGAACAAGCACAGGATACCACAAAACACATGGAGTTAATATTGAACGGTGCATCCTCAGGAGTGCATGTTCTAGCCCTTCGCAAATAACTTGTGTTTCCAAAGAGGAAACAGAGCGCGAGAAGGCAGAGGTTTCCCATTCCTCCGCTTCTTTCTCATCTCATCTGTATACTATACAGTGGCAGGAACCAGACAGAAATCTGGACAAATGCCAGTTTGACATTTGGTACTGAATTGTGCCCATTAGACAAAGAGTCATGTCAACCCAAACCAAAAATTACAAAGAATGCAGTGACTACAGACAGCGTCCCATTGCCTCAACTGTCCTTTTAGCGCTACATTTACACTGGTTTGGGCAAAAACCATCTTATTCACTACTACATAACACCAGAATGGTGGGTTAAGTACATCAAGTCCATGAAGTATGCCCAAATAGCCTGTGACAAGGACAGGCCTGGTGGGTTTTCTCCGGTCTGGTTCAGTTGAGTTTGGGTGGCTGTAAATGAGCGTGAAAGAGAGAGGGAGATAAATGGATAGGACAGTAACAAAAGTAATTTACTGTGGATGATGAGAGAGAGAATAGTTCTTAAACCTCAGGCTTGAATGCGCTAAATACCTTGACTGTAAGAGGTGAGATTGTAAAATGGGTTTCTCAGTGGGACACACACGTCTCGGAGAGTGTTCGCAGAAAGGAAATAAAGACAAAGAAATATATATATATAGCATGTTTCAGTTTCAATCACAGGTTTTCTACATGTGATGATCAAATTTAGAGCTGCAAAGATCAATCAAATTTAATAGCTTAGCTATTAAAACTATCAACTATTAGAAGAATCTGCAACAATTTTGATAATCAGTTTATCGTTTGGAGAGACATTTGGGTGCTTTGGAAATAACTGATCGACATTTTTTACCATTTTCTGAAATTTTATAGACCAAACAACTAATTAATTAATCAAAAAAATATTTGCCAGATGAATCGTTAGTTGCAGCCCTAATCAAATTGCAGTCCTGGTTGTGGGTTTCATTTACAAAGCCTTTGGATGTGTCTCATTATTGGACGTAGATATGCAGAATTGGTAATCTAATGCATTACTCAGTCAGGGGCGTGACGCACTTATGTCTGGGTTACACATTGTAAAACATGAATAGAAAGAGTTCCTAGTGTTTTTATATATATCTTAAGGAATTGTTCCACTTGTCTCTGATTGTGTGATCCTATTTTGACCTGGGATTAATATACGATTGACCCTGCTACAGCAGTGTTAGCAGAAAAACATTGCCATGACAAATTATTTTCTGCGGTAACCAACCGGGACATGCCCTGCCTAGCCCTCATCTCTTTTGATTGCACTGATGGATGGCTTCTACGTTGACTGATACACCACACTGACACCGCAGCATATGGCGGATGACCTTCTTACCATAGACACTTTGACAAATCTCCTGGCAGCTAGGTGTGGCTCCATCATGGAGGTCCGTAGGATAAAAGTGACTGATAGCTAAAACAGAAATAGATGTCTGCTCTGGATGTGGGCTTATTCATTTAGAATTAATGGAGTGATAAGGTTTCCAAATCCAGGTTATTGTGACATTTGACTCTTGCTCCACTGTGGCTCAGTGGACTCAGACCTTTTAACCAAGCAAACTGCTGTCGTTTTATCTAGCTGATCAACCAGTTAGCTATCTCATAATAACTGATAATGATGTTAATTTGTAGAAGTTGAGGTTAAAAAATGTAAAAAAACATATATTTTCACTGGAGCTGTTTCATTTTGGACAATACGTACATTTCAATTCTAAACGGCTAATAGTCTAAAGTCATGCTAGCAGCTCTGGGGTTGTACTTGAGTGCAATGCTAACATCAGCATGCTAACATGCTCACAATGTCAGCACAAACATACACATATTTCATAAGATATAACATTTACGTATGCATCTTTGATCAACGAATACCTGATTTGTTCTCTGCAGGTAAAGGGTTGAGGTTAGGGGTGATCGCATGATTAGGGTCGGGATAGACCATTGTTCTGGAAATAGATCCTGAACCAGTTGGGTTTCTGGTACTGATCGGGTAGCATGTTAGCATGCTAACATATTAGCAATTAGCAGTAAGCAAAGTACAGATGGCGGTGACGGGTATTGCATTAGTTTTGCTGGTATTTGGGCTTAAAGTGCTGGGAAAATCTAAAAAGAAATGACCTTATGTTGGTGCTACATGTAAGTTGAGGCATCACCAAAGTTATTACAGGTCATCTTCTGGGGACAATGAATGTCTTTACGAGACTTCCTCCCACTATACAAAAGTTAAACCAAAATAGCCCAGATATGGGTGCTGCCATCTTGTAATTTTGGAGCCAGAGTCAGCGCTGCAGTAAATGGGCGGTCCCGCCCATACACCCGCCCAATCAATCGTGAGTCAATCACAGCTGTCAATTATGACGTTTTACCCCGATTTCACAGCACTCATGAAAAACCAAACTTATTAAAAAAATGAGCATGCTAAGAATTACTTAAAATGAGGTCTTTGAGAAAAATGTATGTGAAGTTTTGGCCCATTTCCTATCCACTCA